>NC_059434.1:74475712-74580712 GCF_021028975.2 Sphaerodactylus townsendi
TTGTGTATGTAGAGTTTCCTACTAGGACTGTGCATGGCCCCACAGTGTGGATTTCATCATCCACATATAGGTCAAATGAGCTTCCTGTTAGACAGAACAATGATTTTGGTCCTTCTCTTTCTCTGCTGTACTCTCCCATATTTCCAGATCCAAATGCACTCCACATCTGCAGTAGGAAGACCAAAACGTTGGTATTCCTACACTGTCTCATCCTGAAATCTGAAACTATTTAATCACCATCTGCTTCTGACATGAACTTTGAGAACGAAACTGATAAAATTCCACTTTGAAAAAAAAGAGATAGTTGTCAAGGCAACTGAGAGATGAGATAGGATTTAAGAACCAGTCTGTAAAAATGATAAACGGGATGCGCGCATGAAGTGTACAGCAAAGGGGCAGTACCTGGGAAGGCAAGCAGGAGAGATATTCTCACCCAAGTGGAATTCCTTTTGGCGATTTCCCAAAGACGCAATTTAGGAAGTGGGGCGGGCTTAAAAAGGCCCAGGGCCAAGGCAAAGTGAGTGTCACCTCAGCAATGCGAGCCTCCTTCCCAGAGGCCACTTGGCTCAGACCCCACTAATGGCAACAAACCCTAACAATTTTTCTCCCCTGTGTGGGCTCAAAGTGGCTGACCACCACTTCCTCTCCTCATCCATTACATCCTCATACCAGCCCTGTGAAGTGTTGCAAGATGTGGCAATGAGTGAGCGGACAATAGTCATGGCTGCTGCCAGAGGGTCTGAGCCAGTGGTGGGATCCAAAAATTTTAGTAACAGGTTCCCATGGTGGTGGGATTCAAACTGTGGTGTAGCGCCAATGGGGCTGGGTGGGGCACGACGGGGGCGTGGCCGGGCATTCCAGGGGTGGAGCATTCCTGGGCGGGGCTGTGGCAAGGACGCAGCCGCTGCGCCAGTCCTTGGGTGGGAAACAAATGCACGCAGGCGCAGGCTGCCACGCACGCCGGTGCACCTCCTGCTAGACTGCTTCAAGTTCTGCGCGCTACTACTGAGAGGAGGGGCGTAACTAAGGCAAAAATCATGTGCCAAAATCACCAATTAGTAACCCCCTCTTGGCACACAAATAATTAGTAACCTACTCTCGGGAACCTGTGAGAACCTGCTGGATCCCACCTCTGGTCTGAGCCAAGTCACCCCAAAAAGGCAGGCAGGATGACTTGGAAATACCTCTGCTTGTTCCCAGGTGCCAACAGCCCTACAGAGCAGTGGGCCACCACTAGAAGTTTTTGCTGCAAGTTAAATGGCCAGTCTGCCTTAGGGAGGGCAGGAACTGTGCAAATTTGGTTGGTGAGCTGCCATGGTAAAAAACACCCCTGATTCTTGCTGGGGTGGTGGAGCTCCCACCACAAGCAGATGTTTCCCACAGCTGCTGAACTGGGCAGGAAAAAAAGTAAAATCCAGATTTTGCCACCCATTACTTGCTGGCTTCTCTTTAGAACCACTCATAGGACACCTCAGTACTTCACCCTACTCTAGGGTTGCCAACGTCAAAGTCAGTCATGTAATTTTCTAGGTGTAACCTCTATCTGTGGGTTCTGTGGGGCAGAACTTGGAATGAGTTTGCAACAACAAATTTTAAAAACAAAATGGTTTACTTTCTTAACATATAACATATAACATCAACATTTAACATCACACTTCAAGGTCCTGTTCAGGTTGCATTTTCAAGTCCTTATATTTACAGTCTACTGATACTGCCAAGTCCAATTCTTCTTTGCAAGTGGGTTGGCTCCTGAAGACTCCAAGGGCTTGATAAACAGGATTCAACATGACAAAGGTTTCCAGGAGAACTCTCACCCATTACAAACATAAAAAACTCTGAAACAATAAACTCCAACATTTACAACATAGCAAAAATAAACAACTACCTTCCCACTACTTCCCAACAACATTGCAGTTACCTTAACAAGGTGTTAAGGGCTTATACAAATCAAGGTCTGAGTCTGGTAGCCTTGTCTCCTCCAAACTACATGAGCTCTGCAGCCTTCTGCTGCTTTGAGTCTCCACCCCTTTCTGAGTCAACCCATTCTGAGTATGGGGGTTACATAGGCATTACAAGTGACTGCAGAGATGAGTTCCTTTGGCAGAAATGTCTGCTCTGGGAGATGGATGGCATCACATCTCTGCTAAGTTCCCCAGCAGCCCCACCCTTCCCCGGCTTCACCTTCAAATCTCCAGAGTTGTTGACCCTATTTTTATATCTGGACTCTACCTCTAAGCTATTAGTTTGCTGTAGACACTGTGCCTGACCAGACTCTGCATATGACCTACAAGTATCCATCCAACCTCTGTTTGCCTTTAGATTTTCCAGTAGACCCACCCAGGGGTCAAGCAATACTTATGAGAAGCTGCTACTTTCCTTGTGCACCAAGGTTAAACAACTCTAGATGCTGGGAGATATCTAAACCAGATCTTTCCAGCTGCTCAGGCCCTAACTGAGAAAAGGCCTATGCAGGAAGGAGAGGGGGGCTTCAATCCTACCACTAGCATTGAAAGGAAAAAAAGAGAGCCTCTGCTTTGGGGCAGCATTTTCCTTTTTGAGGCTAATAATAGAGGTCTGGTCAGGAGAAAGGAAGTGTATGAGATATCAGCAATTTACATTCTGTTATAAATGTTTTGAAATAAGTCACTGGTTTTTTCCTGGGTTTGAGATGTTGGATTCGAGTTGTGTGCCTGTGGTCTTCATCCTTTGCAGGTCCAACGTCCACTGATCATGGAACCCAGCGTCCTTCAAGGACATGGCAGAAAGTTATGTGCGACAGAGCCAATGATATGTAAAGGGTAGTGTTATGATCTACTGGTGTCAAGGTTAGAAAAATGGGCAAACTAAGAGAGCCAGGAACAGGCAGTACAAGCTGAGCATGGGGAGGTGTTCTGTAGTCAGAACAAAACCATAAACCACAAGAACCAGTGGTCCATCTCGCCTAGCATCCTATTTCACACAATGGCCAACCAGTTGCCCCAAAGACCAACAAACAAAGCATAGGTGTCAAAGTCATCCCCAAATGTTGCCTCCTAACATTTGTCACAAGGCCTTGATTTGAATTTGGCCTGCAGTGGCCCCAGGAACTCTTGTCACATCCTGTGCCTTTTAAAGTCCCAAAGCGCCCCCTTGAAAGCATTTAAAAGATTTACAAAGTCCTGGTGCCACAGAGGGTTCTTCTCACCCACTGAGTACCATCTCCTTACCATCCTGGTGGTCACTTTAGTATGCATGCAAAGAGAGGGAGGAGACCTGGCACTCTTGCTCTCTGCTAACAGCAGATTCTTCCAAAATGCAGCAAATGAAAGACGTTAGTGCACAGGTGTCAAACTCACGGCCCTCCAGATGTTATGGACTACAGTTTCCATCATCCCCTGCCAGCATCATGCTGGCAGGGGATGATGGGAACTGTAGTCCATAACATCTTGAGGGCTGTGAGTTTGACACCTATGAGTTAGTGTATGGACTCCACATGCCATTGGAGAGTTACAAATCTTCAGACTGAAGATCTCTGTCCTGTGAACAACATCTCAGTGGCGTAGGAGGTTAAGAGCTTGTGTATCTAATCTGGAGGAACCGGGTTTGCTTCCCCGCTCTGCCACCTGAGCTGTGGAGGCTTATCTGGGGAATTCAGATTAGCCTGTACACTTCTACACACGCCAGCTGGGTGACCTTGGGCTAGTCACAGCTTCTTGGAGCTCTCTTAGCCCCACCTACCTCACAGGGTGTTTGTTGTGAGGGGGGAAGGGCAAGGAGATTGTAAGCCCCTTTGAGTCTCCTACAGGAGAGAAAGGGGGGATATAAATCCAAACTACTCTCCTTCTTCTTCTTCTTCTTCTTCTTCTTCTTCTTCTTCTTCTTCTTCTTCTTCTTCTTCTTCATCTTCTTCTTCTTCCAGATTCCATCCACCCCTGAGGGAAAGGCATTAAGATACAAAGCATCCAGCATTTTTGTGGAGGAGGCAACTGAGAGCACGTCGTAAGCATATTTTAAGGCCTCCTTGCATATGACATGAATCACAATGAATGCGTTTCTTGGAAAGAGGATCATTTTGTACTTGTCATTTGGAACTTGCCGTCTGCTGTGAAACAATTACTGATCACTTCCTTGGCTGCTTCTTTCAATATCGTATTTTGCAAAAAATCTGCTTCTTTCTGGGATGTTGATTTTTGCATCTAAATGATCGAGACAAGAGTGTAGCCACGGCCCTACCTCAGTGATAGATATGGAGAAATGATAAATGACTGGGCAGGAAAGAAAAACAGCTCTGTTTTGCCGCAGAATATGGTAATTTCTTGGGACTTTATGCTCATCAGACGATGGAATCTGGTCATTAGGCGTAATATGAGTAATGGAGTTGCAAAAATTTGAAAATATGAAATGGGCAAAAATTAACATTTAATTTTAGCAGTTACAAATGACACATTAACATAATCTATATTTATTCTCCCAGTCATTGAAAGCTTGAAGCTGCCTTATATTGAGACGGCCCTTCCGCACATGCAGAATAATGCACTTTCAATCCACTTTCACAATTGTTTGCAAGTGGATGTTGCTATTCCGCACAGAAAAATCCAGCTGCAAAGTACACTGAAAGTGGATTGAAAGTGCATTATTTTGCATGTGTGGAAGGAGCCTGAGTCAAAGCACTAGTCTGTTAAGGTCAATTTGTCTACTTTGAGTGACAGTAGCCCTCATGGCACCAGGTCAAAACACAGCAAAAACTTGTTTATTGGGACAACCGTTGTATGGGGAACAAAGAACCCATACAACATATTGTCGAAGGCTTTCACGCCTGGATCACTTTGTTGGGAGCCTGTGTGTATATCGGGTTGTATGGCCGTGTTCTAGCAGCATTCTCTCCTGACGTTTCGCCTGCATCTGTGGCTGGCATCTTCAGAGGATCTTCTGAAGATGCCAGCCACAGATGCAGGCAAAACGTCAGAAGAGAATGCTGCTAGGACATCGCCATATTCAACCTCGAAATCACACACAGCACCCAACCCATATTGCAATGGTGCTTGTCCCAAAGAAACAAGTTTTTTTTGCTGTGTTCTTGAAGCCTTGACAGCTTTCCATTGGAAGTTTTTGGAGCTCTCTCAGCCCCACCTACCTGTTGTGAAGGGGGAAGGGAAAGGAGTTTGTAAGCCCCTTTGAGTCTCCTTACAGGAGAGAAAGGGGGGATATAAATCCAACTCTTCTTCTTCCTCTTTATTCCCTGCAAAGTCTACCTACAAATTGAAGGGTTAGGGACTATATTGCATATAGTTTGTACTACCTGTTGCTGTAAGTGTGTTCCTACTATCAGTATGTAATTTTTGTTTTTGTTTAACTTAGATTAATGCTTATGCTCTAAGTCACCTTTGCTTAATCTCTAGATTTCTACAAGTCAAATCCTAATCACCTAGATGTCCCACTGTGTTGATTATATTGTAATCTGTCATGAGTCCCAGTGAGAAAGGTGGATTATACATAATGTAAAAAAAAGTAAAAATAAATAAAAATGTCACACTATTTGCACCAGGTACACAAACAGTGAATATCTTTACATGATTATTGCAATAATATACATATGCAATAGAACCGAACAACTCAAAAATTCAAAATTGGCACACTGACCTGGATTTGTATGTAGACATCATTACAATAATCAAAGCAACATTTACACAAAGTTATTTTATATTGTTATTGCACACATGTAAATCCACTTACACTAATGCTAACCTTATTCTAATATACTATAATAAAGAAAATTAAAGTGCATAATATATATAAAGTGCCAGT
This sequence comes from Sphaerodactylus townsendi, assembly GCF_021028975.2. NCBI lineage: Eukaryota > Metazoa > Chordata > Lepidosauria > Squamata > Sphaerodactylidae > Sphaerodactylus > Sphaerodactylus townsendi. The sequence goes on from NC_059434.1 coordinate 74,481,497, forward strand.
GTCAATAAATCATATCAAAATACAATTTCATCATTTCGTACAAGATATAATGACAAGGTCCATATGTGACTCTAAACTAATGAGTTCCAAAATTTTCTATGGTTTCTATACATTTTGTATGGTTTCAAAATGGAACTACACAAATTTTCACCAGCTGTATTGACAAACAGTCATTCACAAGTCCATATGAGACCACACTGTTCAATTCCAACAGAAATTTTATATCTCCATTTTTTTGTAATTCCCAAATTGAACTTCACAACAGAGCTGATATCTCCTGTCCCTTGAGTCCATTCATAGATGGTACATGGAAAGTGACTTATAAATCCTGTATAGAATCGCACCACGCGTCTGAATGCGTTTTCGAAGGTATCTTCCTCAGTATACCGATTCTCAATAGCTTGATTTCATCCTGGGGTTAACATTCTTCTACAGTGTCATCTTTCCCCTAGAGATCATAATATACATATAACAGTACTATGAGAGAATTACCAGCACTGGTTACATTTTGCAAAGTATCGTGCGTGAGAAAAATTGCATATATGGAAACACTGCATTCTATTATGCTGCTTTATACTGAACCAGTCCAGAACTCCAAAGTAGTCATAACTGACTACTCCAAGTCTCAGAGGGCTACCCAAAGTTTTAAGCTTTCCCAGATCTGCGGCCTGAAATCTTTTTAACTGAAGATGCCAAGGAGGCAACTTGGGAACTTTGGAAATAAAAACCATCCACTAGGGCATTGAGCCCCACTGCTCTGGGGAGAGTTCCGAATTAGGATGCACTCCAGGTTGTTTGATCCATGACAGATTGGGGTCCTGTTCATTCCCCATATCAGAAAAGTTCCCAAAACTTTGTAAAGACCATCCCTGGTTGGATGGCTTTGTTTTCGTAAACTTTGCCTTCCGACTGGTACACTGAAGAACTGCCAGCACCAGCGAGATGACAAATTGAATTATCAGAAGGATGGTGTATGGACAGCAGGAGCAGTCCAGGGTTAATGCAGTGCACATGGTGGAGTGTTGTAACGAGATTCCACAGAGCACTAGGAAATGCCTGACATACAAATGGAATCCTGCGGAGAACAAACATCCAGTAACCTCAGTCCCTGTGAGTGCAACTCTGCCCACAGGCAACTTTCAGAAATCATTGAAGAAGCTGCAGTGGACAAAAATTCTTTACAAACACAACCAAAATCCAACACAGCATTCCAGAAAGGAAAATGGCAGCAACAATTCCTATCCAAAAGGAGCTGTTATAGAAATCAAAGCAAATAGGGATTACATTTCAAAGAATCTGCACAAATTAATATAGTGCAGTGGGTAAGAGCAGGTGTATTCTAATCTGGAGAACTGGGTTTGATTCCCCACTCCTCCACCTGAGTGGCAGAGGCTTATCTGGTGAACCAGATGTGTTTCTGCACTCCTACATTCCTGCTGGGTGACCTTGGGCTAGTCACAGTTCTTCGGAACTCTCAGCTCTACCTACCTCACAAGGTGTCTGTGGTGGTGAGAAGAAGGGAAAGGAATTTGTAAGTCACCTTCAGTCTCCTTACAGGAGAGAAAAGTAGGGTATAAATCCAAAGTATTCTCTTCTTAAAAAATCAATCAAAAGTAGAAGCCAACATTATATGAAGAAATTGGCATGGTTCAAGATTATCCCTATTACTAGGTAAAGTGTCCCAAAAAAGGAACAAATGGATTGAGGAGTCTAATGCCATCCTGAGAAATAGTCTAGATAATAGAGAAATAGTCTACACAATAGTCTCTCACAATATTTGTGGAGAGGAATCCTTCCTCTCCACATCTCCACTGCTACTACCCAGCTCCCTCATTGCAAGCTGGGGTGGGGGCAGCGAGGACTCTTGCACCCCCCCACCTGAATCCCCAGTTGCTGGTTGTTGCAAGGGAGTGGGGGTGGGGGCGGGGCAGCGAGGACTCAAGCACAGACAATCTACTGGTGGTCCCTGGCCCCTCGGTGATGCGGCTGGCCTCCACACGGGCCAGGACCTTCACGGCCTTGGCCCCGGCCTGGTGGAACGCTCTTCCTCCAGCTGTCCTGTCTCTCTTGGGACCTTGGGAGTTCAAGAGGGCCTGTAAGACGAGCTGTTCACTGGCCTTTGGAGGAACCAGTCACATCGGTGCCCCTTCCTTGGCCCCTAACATCTGGGCCACTAATCACCTAATGAGACTCGCCATGCCTCCCTTTTCCGTGGGGAGGGAGGGACTTTATATTATTGGAATGCTGGACGCCACCTTAAATTTAAATTTAAATTTTGAGCTTTTATACTTGGAATAAGAACTGAAAATTTTTTATAGCTGCTTTTAAATGTTTATCTATTTTACATTGTATTTTATATGCTGTGCACCACCCAGAGCCCTTCGGGGATGGGGCGGTATAAAAGTCTAATAAAATAAAATAAATAAATAAAATAAATTGTCTGGCTCAGTGGGGGGGCGGGCAGCAAGGACTCCTGCACCCTACCCAATTCACTTCTTACCAGCTCAGTGGGTGGGTGGGCTTGGCCGAGGTCAGCAAGCAATTCCCATGCCCTAATCCTTTACTACCCACTTTGGGGAGAGAAGGCAGAGAGGACTCACACATTCTCCCACCCAGGTTCCTCCTTGCCAGCTCAGTGAGGGGCCCATGAGTCTCTCAGAAGGAGAATCCAATCCCCCACCACCACATTAATCAGCTTGGCTTGGCTCCAGATCCCACCACTCAACTTGGAGCTTGACCACCAAGATATTGGTCTTGACCACAACTCAACTTGGAGCTTGACCACCAAGGCAATGGTGTCTGGGAGCCACTCTGAGCCTAGAACATTTTCTGGCTTCTGCCAAAGCTATATAGCTGATTCAAATGGTACAAACCATTTTGCACCACACAGCTATAAGTACTGATGTACTTTTTCTGAATAAATAATATTCTCAAAATCTCAACATGTATTTATAGTGATCCTTGTAAACATCAACTCATATATCATATATATTAAACCAGTTCATGCCTTGAACCATCTCAGGCATCATATATCAAATTATATTTCAACAGTACTCAGTTGTAACCTCTAATATTAGAATTGGACTTTCAACATTTAACATGTATTTATGGGGTCACATCAAACCCAAAATTAAACTGTAACACATATTTTCGGGCTGATCCATTAATAGGGTTAAGAAAATCCGTTGGGAACGCTTTGGTTGGAGCAGACATTAGAAAACACCAACGTAGCAAATGTGCTGTGACAGGAAATCATATTACAAGAGAAAGTTTGATTTATTTGAATCTCCTAGTTGCCCCCCTCCTGCCTTCTTATGAACGTGGTAAACACACAGCTATAGCTGAGCCTGGAGTGTGTCTCAAAGTCCAGCGTGGCAGCACCGAACCCGACCGGCTCCCTGAGGTTCTCTCAAGCTACTCCACAGAAGCAAGGTGTGTTCACAGACAATGCTTCTTATGAAGTGGGGGAGGGTTTAAGCTCCCCAATGTATTTTTTTAATCAGATTTTTCTGCAAACTTGGGATATCCTCCAAGTTTGCAGAAACATCTATTTACAGTCAGTTTGTCCCTGATCTATGGATTTATGTATTCGCAGATGAGGACCACACTTCAATCTTGCTTCTCTTTTTTGATTATTTTTGGAGTGCCCACTGAAGGAGGAAGTTAGCAGGAGGTTAAAAGGGTAGAATTTTAGCTTCAGAGTGCAATGATAATTTTAGGAGGTTATACAGTTTCTGTGATTAGAGGCTAATGGTGTCCAAAGATTCCTGAGGCTATTAAAGACTTAATAAACAGAGCCTTTTCTGTTCAAGAAATTTCTAGCTTAACCTCCCACAGAGAATAGATGTCAGTCAGAGCAGCTGCTGGAATGAAAAAAAGAAAGGTTGAGGTTCCTCCTGAGGTGAAACAGCTATAGGATTTTTCCAGTGATCCAAAAATGTTTAATTTGATGAGCAAGGTTTCCTACAAAGGTCCCACACTTGCGTAACTTGTCTCTGGAGTTTTCTGAAAGTTACATTTGAAGTGAATTTGGATAAATCACCTGATGAAGTCTGAGGCTGAGGAAATATTTTGGAAGTGGAGGCGGCAGCAAGGTAGCATTGTCAACCTTTATGTGCGGGCTGGAGATTTCCCCGAATCTCCAGGCTACAGAGATCACTTCACATGGAGAAAGTGGAGGTGGTCTTTAGGCATTACACCCTGCTAAGGTCTTTTTCTTTCCCAAACCCCATTCTCCCCAGACTCTACGCCTAAACCTCCAGTGATTTCCCCATACGAAGTGTCCAAAAATGATTTTAGAACTGTACTTGAATTTGGTTCCTGTAGTCCAACATCCTACTTCACACAATTTGGAAAGATTGCAAAGCAACTGTTTCCCTTTGAATGGACCACAAGTGTTGAGTTGCATAAAGAGTTGAGTATTTCACACTGGTGAAATGGTAGCCATTCACATTGTTGTCAAATGGAAAGTGTTCAAAAGTATAGGCTGTGAATTAAGACGTAATCTATATATATATTAAAAAAGCTAACAGTGACTTTGTTAGTCACTCCCTAAAGCCGAAACGGCTGGACGGATCGCCCCCAAATTTTCACAGGACGTCCCTCCCTGTTGCGGGCAGGTAATGGGATCTTCAAATCACCGAAAGTCCATACCTGAGCCAGGTAAAACGTCTTTTTCCTGGCACACAAGGCCATGAAGCTGTCTGTGTTTAACTGTCATCCTTAGAATGTTCGTGCAGCCTGTCTGTCTGTGGCCTGAGAGCTTGGGATGGGGGCTTAGAACAGTGGTGGCGAACCTTTGGCACTCCAGATGGGACTACAATTCCCATCAGCCCCTGCCAGCATGGTCAATTGGCCATGCTGGCAGGGGCTGATGGGAATTGTAGTCCATAACATCTGGAGTGCCAAAGGTTCGCCACCACGGGCTTAGAATGTTTGTGCAGATGGGCAGAGATGAGCAGTTAAAACAGTTAATAGGTAACACAGTTAGGTAATACGACTGGAAGTGAAAAACAACACACTTTGCCGTGTGAGACACCAGGTGGGGTTCCCCCCCCCACACGCAGGTAATTTTCACTCTCTGTGCCTCACCCACTGCTACCACATAACACACATTCTTTCATACACATCCAGCTCATCCTCACACACTTCACTCTGCCCTCCCTCACATCCAACCACCACTAAAAGCGAGCTGGAGTTTGCCTTTTTCTTCTAAGAAAATCCCTGAGGTGGGGGCGAACCAACACTACTGGCTCCCCTTCTTTTGCACATGGCCCTTTAAGAACCCAGGGAGCTGGCCTCGATCTGAGCGCCTTACCACCCTGCCTCTGCTGCCTGACTGGGATAGCCTCCTTGCTCCAGTTCTGCCTTCCCCAACCCAGGACTGTGCATGTCAACCAGCCTCATGGACAGCGGGATTCGCACTCTGGACAGTTCCGTTGTAGAAAGGAAAGGGTTACCTTATACTAAAAAAACAAGACACCACCATGTAACAATGTGAATTGAAAACGGAAAGAGGAATTCCATTTGACCACCCCAAAAGGCTATGCTGCGGATCATTGGACCTGCATGGACATCTGTGTGGGTTGCAGACTGTGATGAGAAGGACAATTGCCACAGCAACGCGTGGCTGGGCTCCACTAGTAGCATAATATGTTGTTACAACATGATGACCTTATGATTATTGTTGATTCTATTATTTGATGTTATGAAATGATGTGATGTTATTTCATTATAAAAGAAAGATCAACATTATAATGTCATGACTTCCCATCATTATATTATATTGTTATAAGACTATAACATCATCACATCATGAGGTTATAACAAATGTATAATGGCGTTACAACGGTGTTACAACGGCGTTACAACGGCATTATAAAAGCGCTATAACTACTTTATATAGCATAATATATTATTACAACATGATGACCATATGATTATTGTTGCTTCCGTTAATTGATGTTATGAAATGATGTGATGTTATTTCGTTATAAAAGAAGCATCAACAATAAAATGTCATGACATCACATCATTATGTTACATTGCTTTAACGCTATGACATCATCACATCATGAGGTTATTATAAAAGTATAACGGCGTTACAACGGCGTTACAACGGCGTTACAACGGCGTTACAATGGCGTTACAAAAGCGCTATTAATACTTTATATAGCATAATATATTGTTACAACATGATGACCTTATGATTATTATTGCTTCCGTTAATTGATGTTATGAAATGATGTGATGTTATTTCATTATAAAAGAAGCATCAACATTAAAATGTCATGACATCACACCATTACGTTATATTGTTACAATGCTATAGCATCATCACCTCATGAGGTTATTACAAAAGTATAACAGCGTTACAACGGCGTTACAATGGCGTTACAATGGTGTTACAATGGCGTTACAACGGTGTTACAACGGTGTTACAATGGCATTACAACGGCATTACAACGACGTTATAAAAGCGCTATAACTACTTTATATAGCATAATATATTGTTACAACATGATGACCTTATGATTATTGTTGCTTCCGTTATTTGATGTTATGAAATGATGGGATGTTATTTTGTTATAAAAAAAGCATCAACATTATAATGTCATGGCATCACATCATTATGTTATATTGTTACAATGCTATAACATCATCACATCATGAGGTTATTACAAATGTATAATGGCGTTATAACGGCGTTACAATGGCGTTATAACAGCGTTACTACGGCGTTACAACAGAGTAAAAATGGCGTTACAACAGCGTTATAAAAAGCGCTATAACTACTTTATATAGCATAATATATTGTTACAACATGATGACCTTATGATTATTGTTGCTTCCGTTATTTGATGTTATGAAATGATGTGATGTTATTTCGTTATAAAAGAAGCATCAACATTATAATGTCATGACATCACATCATTATGTTATGTTGTTACAGTGCTATAACATTATCCCATCATGAGGTTATTACAAAAGTATAACGGCGAAACAATGGCGCATAACGGCGCATAAACGGCGCTACAACAGCTGCTACAATGGCGCTACAACGGTGTTACAATCATGCTATAAAGCTGTATAACTACTTTATATAGCATAATATATTGTTACACCATGATGACCTTTTGATTATTGTTGATTTCGTTATTTGATGTTATGAAATGATGTGATGTTATTTCACTATAAAAGAAAGATCAACATTATAATGTCATGACTTCACATCATTATATTATATTGTTATAACACTATAATATCATCAAATCATGAGGTTATAACAAATGTATAATGCCGTTATAACAGCTGCTACAACGGCACATAACGCATGCTATAAAAAAAGCTTATAACTACTTTATATAGCATAATATATTGTTACAACATGATGACCTTATGATTATTGTTGCTTCCGTTATTTGATGTTATGAAATGATGTGATGTTATTTCCTTATAAAAAAGCATCAATATTGTAATGTCATGACATCATATCATTTTGTTATAATATTATAACGCTATGACATCCACATCATGAGGTTATTACAAAAGTATAACGGCGTTACAACTGCGTTACAAAGGTGTTACAACGGCGTTACAATGGTGTTACAAAAGCGCTATAAATACTTTACAACGGCGTAACAATGGCGTTACAACGGTGTTACAATGGCGTTACAACGGCGTTACAACGGCGTTACAACGGCGTTACAACGGCGTTATAAAAGCGCTATAACTACTTTATATATAATGGCGTTATATTGTTACAATGCTATAACATCAGCACATCATGAGGTTATAACAAAACTACAACGGCATTACAACGGTGTTATGTTATGAAATGATGTGATGTTGTTTTGTTATAAAAGAAGCATCAACATTATAATGTCATGACATCACATCATTTGGTATGTTGTTATAATGCTATAGCATCATCACCTCATGAGGTTATTACAAAAGTATAACGGCGTTACAACGGCGTTACAACGGCGTTACAACGGCGTTATAAAAGAGCTATAACTACTTAATATAGCATAATATATTGTTACGACATGATGATTTTATGATTATTGTTGCTTCCGTTATTTGATGTTATGAAATGATGTGATGTTATTTGGTTTTAAAAGAAGCATCAACATTATAATGTCATGACTTCACATCATTATATTATATTGTTATAACACTATAACATCATCACATCATGAGGTTATAACAAATGTATAACGGCGTTACAATGGCGTTACAATGGCGTTACAACGGTGTTACAGCGGCGTTATAAAAGCGCTATAACTACTTTATATAGCATAATATATTGTTACACCATGATGACCTTTTGATTATTGTTGATTTCGTTATTTGATGTTATGAAATGATGTGATGTTATTTCACTATAAAAGAAAGATCAACATTATAATGTCATGACTTCACATCATTATATTATATTGTTATAACACTATAATATCATCAAATCATGAGGTTATAACAAATGTATAATGCCGTTATAACAGCGTTACAACGGTGTTACACCGGCGTTATAAAAGCGCTATAACTACTTAATATAGCATAATATATGGTTACAACATGATGACCTTATGATTATTGTTGCTTCCGTTATTTGATGTTATGAAATGATGGGATGTTATTTCGTTATAAAAGAAGCATCAACATTATAATGTCATGGCATCACATCATTATGTTATATTGTTACAATGCTATAACATCATCACATCATGAGGTTATAACACTACAACGGCGTTACAACGGCGTTACAACGGCGTTACAACGGTGTTACAAGGGCGTTACAATGGTGTTACAACGGTGTTATAAAAGCGCTATAACTACTTTATATAGCATAATATATGGTTACAACTTGATGACCTTATGATTATTGTTGCTTCCGTTATTTGATGTTATGAAATGATGTGATGTTATTTCGTTATAAAAGAAGCATCAACATTATAATGTCATGACATCACATCATTATGTTATATTGTTACAATGCTATAACATCATCACATTATGAGGTTATAACAAAAGTATAACAACGTTACAACGGAGTTACAACGGCGTTACAACGGCGTTATAAAAGCTCTATAACTACTTTATATAGCATAATATATTGTTACACCATGATGACCTTTTGATTATTGTTGCTTCCGTTATTTGATGTTATGAAATGATGTGATGTTATTTGGTTTTAAAAGAAGCATCAACATTATAATGTCATGACTTCACATCATTATATTATATTGTTATAACACTATAACATCATCACATCATGAGGTTATAACAAATGTATAATGGCGTTACAACAGCGTTACAACGGCGTTACAACGGCGTTACAACGGCGTTATAAAAGTGCTATAACTACTTTATATAGCATAATATATTGTTACAACATGATGACCTTTTGATTATTGTTGCTTCCGTTATTTGATGTTATGAAATGATGTGATGTTATTTCCTTATAAAAAAGCATCAACATTGTAATGTCATGGCATCACATCATTTTGTTATAATATTATAACGCTATGACATCATCACATCATGAGGTTATTACAAAAGTATAATGGCGTTACAACGGTGTTACAACGGCATTACAACTGCGTTACAACGGCGTTACAACTGCGTTACAACGGTGTTACACTGGTGTTACAACAGCGTTATAAAAGTGTTACAACAGCGTTATAAAAGCACTATAACTACTTCATATAGCATAATATATTGTTACAACATGATGACCTTATGATTATTGTTGATTCTGTTATTTGATGTTATGAAATGATGTGACGTTATTTCATTATAAAAGAAAGATCAACATTATAATGTCATGACATCACACCATTATATTATATTGTTATAACACGATAACATTATCACATCATGAGGTTATTACAAATGTATAATGGCGTTATAACGGCGTTACAATGGCGTTATAACAGCGTTACTACGGCGTTACAACGGCGTTATAACGGCGTTACTACGGTGTTACAACGGCGTTATAAAAGCGCTATAACTACTTTATATAGCATAATATATTGTTACAACATGATGACCTTATGATTATTGTTGCTTCCGTTATTTGATGTTATGAAATGATGTGATGTTATTTCGTTATAAAAGGAGCATCAACATTATAATGTCATGACATCATATCAATATGTTATATTGTTATAACGTTATAATATCATCACATCATGAGATTACAAAAGTATAACAGCGTTACTACGGCGTTACAACGGCGTTATAAAAGCGCTAAAACTACTTTATATAGCATAATATATTGTTACAACAAGATGACCTTATGATTATTGTTGGTTCCGTTATTTGATTTTATGAAATGATGTGATGTTATTTCGTTATAAAAGAAGCATCAACATTATAATGTCATGACATCACATCATTATGTTATATTGTTACAATGCTATAACATCATCACATCATGAGGTTATAACAAAAGTATAACGGCGTTACAACGGTGTTGTAACATCAACATTATAATGTCATGACATCACATCATTATGTTATCTATATATATAAAAAGCAAACAGTGACTTTGTTAGTCACTCCCTAACGCCGAAACGGCTGGACGGATCGCCCCCCAATTTTCACATGACGTCTTTCCCTGTTGCGAGCAGGTAATGGGACCTTCTAATCGCCAAAAGTCCATACCTGAGCCAAGTAAAACATCTTTTTCCTGGTGCACCAGGCCGTGATGCTGTGTGTGTTTAACTGTCATCCTTAGAATGTTCGTGCAGCCTGTCTGTCTGTGGCCTGAGGGCTTGGGATGAGGGCTTAGAACAGTGGTGGCAAACCTTTGGCACTCCAGATGTTATGGACTACAATTCCCATCAGCCCCTGCCAGCATGGTCAATTGGCCCCGCTAGTAATTAATAATTCTCCCAGTTCACCCAGATATTTCCTTCTCCTCTTCAGTACCCTGAAAGGTAGACTCTTTTGAGAACATGGACCCTAATCCTACAGAAGCTAAGAGTTTCCTCAGTCTCCTCCAGAAACCATTTAAATTCATCCTTATCCAGCTGGTTTCTTGGCTGCTGAGTCTTCACACTTGTTTAAGTTTGTTGCCTTGGATGGAAGCCTCACAATGTTAACTGTTGCCTTCTTGAATTGGCTGGAGACAGTCGGTATATCATACCATTCCCTGGATGGGTATGAAGTATGTTTGTCCCCCCTCTTAATAGTTGGCCTCTCAATTGTAGCTTGTGTTCCACTTTAAATAAGAACAGTGATCTTGGTAAATACCAGCCTTTTACTTCAGAATGCATAAACAAATGAACTGTACATATACTGAGAGAAAAGGATATATATATATATTGTAATTAAATGATGAAAATTAATTAAACTGTAATTAAATGATGAACTGTGTGTGTGTGTGTGTGTGTGTGTGTGTGTGTGTGTGTGTGTGTGTGTGTGTGTGTGTGTGTGTGTGTGTGTGTGTGTGTGTGTACACATTTACAGTTCATCATCTAATTACAGTTTGGTTACCAATAACAAGCATAGTTTACACTATTAAACTTTCAGTCAGAAGCTTTTACATAGCTTTAATTAACAGAACACTGAACAACATCTTTCTTCAGCAGAGAGCTGCAGACTCCAACTGTCACTTTTGGAATGTTCTCTGAGCAATCCCAGAATTCCGTGCCTGCTGAATGCAAGGCTGTCAAATCCAACAGGAAGGGTCCCTGGGGGTCTGTGTCTCCCACGGCATAGAACTTGACATCTTTGAACCTCTTCTCTGGAACCTTTAGCTCCCCCTCCTCTTTGCCCATCATAGGTTGATTCCCCCCTGCAGAGTCGACTAGATTCGACCCGGTTCCCTGAAAAGGAACTGACCTAGGTTGACTCCATTGTTACTCCCCACAGCAGCTGAGTCCGTCCCACCAGAGCTGAGCTCAGAGGGCGGAATTACCTCAGCGCCTCTTCTGCTCTTTGTTCCTGATTGGCTGTTGTGTTACCATGGGAACGGGAACATGGGTCCGTGTTTTTTCTTTTACATAATGGCAACATAGCCACAAATCAGTGCTCTATGTAGCTAAAAGCAGAGTGTAAATGTGTGCTGTTTATATGTATGGCCATCACTTCATATACAAGAAGGATTTTTTTTAAAGGGCGCGCTTTGCCCTGCTGCGAGTCTTTCGTTCTGAGCATGCCCAAAACACTGAACTGTGATTGGCTGACTGGAGGGAACAGTTCCTCGATGATTCCCCACTTTACCAGCTTCGACCTGAGTTCGACCTAGGTTCACTGAAAAAGTTGTACCTCCCTGAGGAAGTCGGAATTTGACAGTTTGAGGGGGGTGAAGCTGGGACGGAACCGTGTCGAACTCAGCGGCTGTGGGGAATACCTAAGTCAAACCTAGGTTGAACCTAGGTCAAACCTGGCAGTGGGGAATCAACCATAGTCTCTCCCAACTAACATCATAGTCCAGTGCCAGAGGTGGCACTCAAAGCCCTCTCTGTGGGCACTCACACACAGAGTTCATCATGTGGGAGGGGGGTGGAAAATCACCCCCCACACACACATCTAGGCTGGCCTGGGCATGATCCTTTACCTGGGAGTAAGTTTGGTTGCTGGCAATGGGGCTTGCTTCTGAGTAAACGCTCCTAGGATTGTGATTCACCCATTTGAAGCGTTGCACGGTTGCTTCACTAAGCTTACTCCTGAGTAACGTGTGCCTTGGAGCCAAACGTTTTTTCTAAACTAAAATCTCAGTATTCAGGTTAAATTGCTGTGTTGGCACTTTGCAATAAATAAGTGGGTTTTGGGGTGCACTTGGTCTCAAAAAGGTTCGCCATCACTGGTCTCTCCCAACTAACAGCCACAGCTTCTATCTTACCAAGGGTTGCAATTCCCCTATGACACCAGGGTCTCATACTTCCTTACCCCCATGTTCCTTGCAGCAGCCTAATTGGGGGATTTATTTATTTAGTTTGTACCTACCTTTATCTGCAAAGAGCACTCAATGAAGCTTGTGTTGTTCTCCCCTTCTCCATTATATCCTCATAAAAACCCTGTGATCACTTTAATTCAAATCTCAGCTTTTAAAAATGAAATCCATTTGCATGATTCCTAATGAGATTGCCCACATCTCAGGATTATTATGAAGATAAAATGGGATAGTCATCATGTATGCTACCTTGAACTCCTTGGACAAGGGGCAGAATACAAATATAATAAAATGAAATGTCTCTGATTTTAAAAAGGAGGAGAGGATTTTTAAAAGATTGAAATATTTTGTGGACATTACCTATGAAACTATTGTTCACTTCATCTAATGTTTTTCAGCACTACTGTAAAAACAGATCTATATATTTGGGGTTCCAATTACAGTTAATTCCTGTACCATGTAACCTGAGGATCCAGTCCTAGCTTTGCTTTCTTTCCTAGTTACGTCCAATGACATTTCAATAAAGCTATAGTGTTTGAGATATTTCCCAAATCAGTCTAGAGTGCATGCAGATCTTCAATTGTATACTGCCACCTACAGTACAGATAGAAAATTCCAGTGAATCACTGATTATTATGTTTTTACTATTCAAATGTGTCACTATTATTATTATTAAACTTATATGCCACTCTCCACTATAGGGCTCAGAGCGACTTACATTTAATAGATTACAATAAAATACATTAATAAAATACATAAAATACATTGAAATAAAATACAGTCCATTAAAATCCATAGCCAGCGGCATTCCTCACAATCCTGCCCCCCGAAGAGATACTGGTTGATGTTATGTAGGAGGCCAACTGATGCTACAGTCTCCAATAAATGCCTGGTAGCTCTATTTTATAGGCCCTGAGGAACTCTTTCAAGTCCCACAGGGCCCTGATGGAAGTAGGTAGAGTGTTCCAGCAGGCTGGGGCTAGAGCCGTAAAAGCCCTGGTCCTAGTCGAGGCCGGTCACACCACGGGGGGGGGGGGGCAGGGATTGCCAGTAGATTTGCCTCCACTGAAGAGGGTCCCAGCCCGCTAATGGCCTCAAAGGTTAAAACCAACACCTTGAACCTGATTCGGAACTCCACTGGCAGCCCGTGTAACTCACGGAGCTCCAAGGTGATATGCTCCCAAGGCAAAACAGCCTAGGCTGGATATGTTTGGACTCGAACCAAACAATCAGCACAGAGAAAATCTCACTTTTGATCGCAGGCCAATCAATAGGTTGGTAAAACTGCTATAAAGCATGGTCTGAAGGTACATCTTCATTTGGGTGTGTACTGTTTCCATCTTCTAAAGCTAGATCAGAAGTTACTTATCACTCAGCCACTTGACACTTCTCTAACTTAGAATATAATAGCACAGTGGAAGAAAAATTATGAACTATAACTGTCCTTTAAGGGCCTCCAAATAGCTAAAATTCTGGCCCACACACTTCGGCATTTATATAAAAATTGAATGTCTACTTACCTATTATAGCAAACTAAATACATAATAGCCATTTCCCCCCAAAAGCACATTTCCCATCAACCCACTACAAATAAATGCTATGTTTTTGCAGAGTGCCATTTTGAAAATTGGCCCAATTGAAGCTGCTGGTTTCCGAGCCATTTAGAACCATTTGCTCCTCATTTTTCTGAGCAAGACTTTGTCTCGGCTAGAAGCATATAAAGAAAGGTGACTAAGAGAACTGAGGAGTGAAACTAATTGCCCATGCTTGCTTGCCAGGTGTAGAATCTAGATACTGAATGGTGACAGGGCCACACAAAAGTATTTTTAGATGCAGGCCCTTTTGTCTCTAAAACAAGTTTTCTTTTAATTTGGGATTATGGCTCATGTTGGGCAAAATTAAAATGACAGAGATGTCATGTGAAACCACCGCCTGTTCCCAACCGCTTCTGAGGTAGCTAAGAATCGATGTCCTGCTAGTGATTGAAATAATACCTGAAATTTCAATATTGGCAGGGCTAGGCCAAAACATTTTGGTACCAGTGATGGAAAAGCCACACAGTGCTCTCCTGAAGAGCAAATAAATGAATAAATACATTTGCTACAGTTTAAAATATTATCTCCTGAGGCAGCCCTTTTATACTGCCTGGTGGCAGGCTCTGCCCTTCACTTTGGAATCCCTGAGGTGGGAGGGCAGTCACTCTGATTGTACCATTCCTTTCACAAGATTTCTCAGTAATGTATTTTATACTTGTTTGATGTCGAACCTTGAAGTAATAAATGGACACTGTGTTGTTGATCAACAGCGTTTACTGATAGGCATCAAAGCACCCAGCTGGTCAAAGTCAGTTCTGGAGAACCTGGCTTTTGCTATCCCCTTTATTATTCCAATGTTCATTCCCCCTCCCATTTTCCCAAAGAATGTGAGAAAGAGTTAGTTTAGAGCTAAGGTGCCCCAAGGTCAGTGATAGATAGAGATAGAGCCACCTGGCATCCTTCCCCCACAGAACAATAGAAACAATCATGGTTCCCATGAGACCAAAGTGTCAGGGGAAAGCCTAGTTATCTACTCAGCATGTGAAGCCATAAAGCGAAGATCAAGAAAAGAATGTCTCAGAACAGCAGTGATAAAATATAGCAGGCTGGTTACATATATCTTGTAGCAATTATATTGAGCTAGGAATGCATCCCAATCAACTATATACAATCCCCCTGACAATCCTTCTATGGTCTAGGACAGCAATCTGCACTTTGGAAACTCCAGACAGTATGTCACCCATCACATTTTTCCTGACATGCATACTGCTCCAGTCTGTACTCTTAATTAATTCATTTTTGGTTACACTTCTTTTTATCCTGTCTGTGCTTTTTTCCCCTACTCTTTTCTTTGTCATTCATTCATTTATCCTTTATTGGCATTTAAATCACAGTAACCGGGTCTAGAAAAATCTCACAATCGACTACTTTTTGACTTTGACCATTTCTGCAAGAAACTTAGCAACCATTTCAGTAATTAAACACATATACAAAATAATAAACCGCAATACAGCATTCATAAACTCTCACAATCAGCGTAAACTTTACTCACAATAAATAGTACTAAATAACGTATATAACAATTCATAGGAACTGTATCTTCTAAGGTTCAGCGGTACTGAAAAACAATATTCAGCTACAACTCCAGCTGTGAACAATATTAATACTTAATTCAATATTTGTTTCTATCAACAAAGATAAGTCTCGCTGTTTCTACTTTTTCATCACCCAAAAGGTAAAAGAAAAGAGGAGGGGAGGGGAGGGGAGGGGAGGGGAGAGATCTTTTGCATAAGGGACTTGGAAATTTTTGAGACTTTACCAGATTCAACTGCACAAAAATGACAGTATGATAAGAACATAAGAACATAAGAACAAGCCAGCTGGATCAGACCAGAGTCTATCTAGTCCAGCTCTCTGCTACTCACAGTGGCCCACCAGGTGCCTTTGGGAGCTCACATGTAGGATGTGAAAACAAGAATTGTGATCACTAGTAAAAGAATGTGCATTAAGCAAAAGCAGAATGGAAAAAAATAGGGGAAATGGTATTTTTCAGGGTGGGTTTCATCCCCAAAAAACGGTTCTGTGAGCCCAGAGGCATCGCTCCAAGGGGGCGGGGGGCGAGCAACGCACCAGGCATGTACCCCTGTGTGGGCGGGCAGGGGCCAGGCGCTTTTCCCCCTTGCTGCGAATCTGTGTGAGCCCAGTCTTCAGTTTTCCACATGGAGCTGGGAGGCAGCAGGAATTTTTTGGTTTCAGGTTTAATAGACTTGAATATATCTATATATATTTTAGAAAAGCTAGTGGGATGGAGGGGGTTGGCTTTTTTGGCTTTTTCAAAAATTTCCAGGATTATTAAACCCAAACTCAAAAAAATATTGAAATAAACAACAGTGCACGCCCTAATCACTAAGTTCGCCAACCTCCAGGTGGTGGCTGGAAATCTCCTGGGGATTAGAGGTGATCTCCAAGTGACAGCGATCAGTTTGCTTGGAGAAAATGGTTGCTTTGGAAGATGGATTGTATGGCATTATTGATATGGACATATAGTTTATGATGTTTTAAGCCATTGTATTTAATCATACAAGTTATATGAGTGTAATTCACTGGGTACCAAGCACTTGAAAAACTTACTTTCGTTGGAAGAAACGAAACTCATAGAGCAGCCTGACACTGAGCTTTGATTTGGGAAAACAGGGGCCCACCAAGGAGATAAGGAAGCAGAAGCTCACAAATACAGATTAAGGTAAAATAGAAACCAGTAGTTGTTATATAAACCTTTTACATAAGGTGTTTTTGACTTAAGTTTCACCAAATATGGGAATGGGCAAGGTGTGGCAAAAGGTGGGATGAGATGACCAGGTCTGTACGTCTTCTTGACTCAAACCAATGGTCAGAAGACAAGGAGAGATGTTTGTAAGAGGGTATAAATTATGTTACACAAGCAACAGCCCCTTTGAACCTCCTCCCTGTTGCTAACAGAGGAGAGTTCCCTCTTCTGTGCAGAATTGAAAACAATAAATCTCTGAACACTGAAGAAGCTTGTGGATGATTATTTTTATAACCGGTCAGAGCCTTTGCTCTGTGGACAGGGCCTTGCCCTGTGCCTATCATTATCTCCCACTGATGTCCTTCCCCTCCCCAAACCCCACCTTCCTCAGGCTCTATCTCCAAAATCTCCAGGTATATCCCAGTTCAGAGCTGGCAACACTAGTCAATGTAGACTTTAACACATCATCTTCACCTTGGAATAGCATTGGCTCTTCCAGCCAAAACCAGAGAACATGTTTTCACTAAGCCACTAAGTGGCACTGTATTCCAACCTGCCCAGACCATAAACACTGAAAGAATTCTCCAGAGTTTAATCTCACTGAATTACAGCAGAGCCTTTCAAGATCTCTTTCTCTTGTCTGGGAGAATAGAAACTCATTTATTTGCTGTTAGTGAAAATGTATGAAGTAAAAAACTGTTCCCAAGGTTGGAGAGGGTTATTGACAGATTCCTACCACAGCCATGCTGAAAAATTGCAAAATTGATTTTTTTTCAGAGCTTCGCCTCTCCAGACAATACTCAACTCCCCAAAATAATTTTCCTAAGATATTGTTGTGGATTTGCTGATAATTTCTGTGAAAGGTTTTATCTAGGTGAGGGAAAAGCCTTGCTGAGCCCAGTATCACATAACCCAACTACTAATCAAGGCCTCCCAGTAAACAGTGAGCCTTTAGCCACAAAGAGACCCTGCTATATCAAAATTAAGGACAGATGATGGCCTAGTGTAGCCCAATCCTATCAAATCTCAGAAGCTAAATAGGGTCGGTGCTTGGATGGTAAACCCCCAAGGAAGACGACTCTGCGGAGGAAAGCAATGGCAAACCCTCTCTGCCTTCAGCAGTTGACAAATCAGTTGCAATTTGACGGCACTTACATACAGATAGTAACATTCAGACAATGGAAGAACAGCAACTATATTGGATTGCCCCACCCATAGGTCCTGACCAGTGGTGGGATTCGAATAACTTAACAACCAGTTCCAGTGGTGGGATTCAAATAATTTAACAGCTGGTTGTTTACAAGCACCATTTTAACAACCGGCTCTGCTGAAGTGGTGTAAACCTGTGGAGTACCACCACTGGTCCTGACCATCCTAACAGGATAAGTGAAGTTGATTCTGAGGTTTACCAAAGCATCATCGATCAAGCAACGCAGTCCTCTTCCTTTTAAGCAGAGTAAGCAGAGGTGGGATCCAGCAGGTTCTCACAGGTTCCCGAGAGTAAGTTACTAATTATTTCTGTGTGCCAAGAGAGGGTTACTAATTGGTGATTTTGCCACGTGATTTTTGCCTTAGTTATGCCCCTCCTCTCAGCAGTAGCACGCAGAACTTGAGGCAGAGCAGTCCCTAGCAGGGGGGAGCGTGCACCGCGCGTGCGCGGCAGCCTAAGCGCTGCGTGCAAGTATCTGTTTCCTCACCAAGGGATCGGGCAAGTAATAACGGCTGTGTCCTTGCCACAGCCCCGCCCAAGAATGCCCCGCCCCCGGAATGCCTGGCCATGCCCCCGGAATGCCCCGCCCAGCCCCATTGGCACTATGCCACAGTTTGAATCCCACCCCCATGGGAACCTGTTACTAAAATTTTTAGATCCCACCACTGAGAGTAAGTGGTATGGGGTGGAGTTGTGAAGTATTTAGACGCGTGTACTTGGCTTGCTGTGTGCTTGCTTTAGTGTGACTGCTCAGGTTAACTAATTCCCTAGTCCATATCTTTGCATTTTTCTCCTCCAAAAACTCTATCCAGGTTCTCATTATTCCATCAGGCATACGGTACCTTGCCACTTTGTCAAGGGACCCTTATAGCCATTGTGTGGGAGTGTTGCTTAAGACAGGGGTATTCCTTAAACCAGGAGTAGAATAAAACAAAGAACAGGCGAACACCAGTCACTTGGGGTTTCTGTTGGAGAGAAAAATGGAGTAGAAAATGCTGTAAATAAATTTTTAAAAGTTAACATAGAAACTAAGCCAGTTACATATAAGAAAGACAGTGGAAAGAAGGGTTTCTTCCTTAGTCAGTATATTTTAGTGTGGATTAGGACTGAATTGGAAAGCGGCCACATTCACGCTGACACGTCTGTACAGTACCAGGGGGCATTCATTGAAAATGCTGGGGGGAAGAATTAGGACTAATAGAAGGAAACACTTCTTCACACAATGTGTGATTGGTGTTTGGAATATGCTGCCACAGGAGGTGGTGATGGCCACTAACCTGGATAGCTTTAAAAAGGGCTTGGACAGATTTATGGAGGAAAAGTCAATCTATGGCTACCAATCTTGATCCTCCTTGATCTGAGATTGCAAATGCCTTAGCAGACCAGGTGCTCAGGAGCAGAAGCAGCAGCAGCAGAAGGCCATTGCTTTCACCTCCTGCATGTGAGCTCCCAAAGGCACCTGGTGGGCCACTGCGAGTAGCAGAGTGCTGGACTAGATGGACTCTGGTCTGATCCAGCAGGCTAGTTCTTATGTGCTTATGTTCTCATGTTCAGTATATGGATGCCAAGTCTGGATTGGGGAATCCCTGGAGATTTGGGCAAAGGGCCTAGAGAGGGAAGGGTTCAGGGAGAGAAGGCGCCTCAGCTGGCTATAATGCCATGGGGTTAACCTTCTAAAGCCACCATTTTCTCAAGGCTATGGGAACTGTCTATAGTTGAGAGATCAGTTGTAATTCCTGGAAATTTGCAGGCCTCGGCTGGAGGTATTGGCAACCCTGCATTTTCCTGATCAAAAAAGATAACAGATACTTTTTTCAACTGCTCTGTTGATATCTGCACTACTCTATGGCGAATAAGCCTTTGCCCATAACACAGTGGTGCCCAAAGACCATAAAGATATAGTACGTTACGTACCATTCTCATGCCCTTCCCCCACAGCTGCCCGGGTTGCATGTGGTTGTTCCCCCTCCCCTTTCAAATGGGGAAATGAAATTACAAATTCAATACTGAACATAAACGCAACATTTAGCTTACACTTGGCCAATGCCTGATGTTTACTTTACTGATATAAACCCTTCCAGACACTGGCCGCTCCTGGCATGATAAATAAACATGATCTTTAAATAGAAGATCTGCATCATTGCAGACGTAATCCAGCGAGTGGATCGACACCTAATAATCCCAATAAATAATAAACTGTGATTTATCAGTACTTTAACTGTCTCTCACGAAAGATGCTTGAAAAGGATTGAGTAGGAACATTTTGACCTCAAACTGCATCTTAAAAAGCACAGACTTCCCTGATGGCTGATGAGATCAGATTTAAAAGGAATCCATTTAGCTTCTATTTCTTAGGGTCCCTTTTACCTTCCCTGTTTTTTTCCATAATGAGTTTGAAGTAGAAAGGGGGATGGGGAGGAAACAGGCATACGATATTTTCAGTCTCTGCATTCCAGAGTTTCTGTTGGATATTCAATAGATATACCAAGAGATTCTTAACTAGCAGAATTGCAAAATGAAGTGGCAAAATAAAAGATATGCAGGATTGCTGAGTTTGCTGTTACAAAGAAAATTTACTAGTTTGAATAAGGGAAGGGTTACACTGGAGATAAAACAATAACAATAAGACTACATCTCCGCAACCAACTTTGCTAGCTAGCCTCTTGGCTCTTAACTCTCTCTCTAAGGCCATTTATGCACAGCCACGAACAGTCCTGGTTGCGGTGGGGAAGACGGCACCGCAGAGCGCCGTCATCCAATCGACCTACCTGCTCTGTGACCGTCCAGCGTGTCGCCGAGGCCAGGGGACACGCCCCCCTGCCCTGTGTGACCGCTCCGGCGTTGCAGGGCAGGGGTGTGTGTCCCCAGGCCTCGACAACGCGCTGGATGGTCGCAGAGCAGGTAGGTCGACTGGGCACAGGGAGGAGGGAAGGCACCTTCCAGTCACTGCCATGCGAATGGCAGCGACTGGAAGCCGCTGTTTTCCGTAAACCTCGGTCGGGAAGCGAGGTGGGAAAGCGGTGGCTTCACGCTGCTCGGGAGGAGTGAGGACGGCGCGGCTACGAAGCAGCTGCGGGGGCCCCCCCCATGTGAATGGCTCCCTGGGGACGGTGTTTTTGCCGTCCCCAGGACACTGTGTTAGGCCCGTGCGGAAAGGGCCCTAGTCTGAACTAGACAAAGAAACAGGGCAAACTTTATAACTTCTGGTGTCCGTGGTTACCAACCTGTAAGCAATGGTGATCTGCTGACCAATGACTAATCGATAGACCAGGCAATAAAGCTGCGACCTAAACAACTGCTTTACATACAAACAGTTAACCCTTTTGCAGATGGATTGTGTGGCAGACACTTGAAAATTCCAATGGTTTCTAATCCGCATACAGGGCCTAGAGGTCTCTCAAAATAACAACTGATCCCCAGATGACAGAGATCAGCTCCATTGGAGAAAATGACTGCTTCAGAGGGGGGACTCTAAGGTATTATATCACACTGAGGTTCCTGCCGTCCCCAAAATTGCCCTTCCCAGGCTCCAGCTCCCAAAATCTTTGTTGCAGGTAGCCGGCTCAAGGTTAACTAAGCCTTCCATCCTGAGGTTGGTAAAATGAATATGCAGCTGTGACATCACCTCATGGGTCATCACCTCATGTGACATCACCTCATGGGTCAGTAATGACCCAGTGCTTGCTTGCTACCTTTACCATTTAATTACCTTTACCATTTAATTAAATTCCCAGAGAGGAACTTGCAGTGTCTCTAATTGCAAGTCCTTGTGTTGGACCTGGACACAATCCAAAGAGTTTGTACCTTTTAGTGACTGGGGAAAATATGCTTTCTTTTTAGAACATTAGGTTTCACTTTTAATGTGGCTAGTTGGATATGATCTTTCCAACAGCCATAAATGCGTTCAAAGAAAGCCCTCCAAAATGATGTGATTGAAAATGTGTCATTTATTTTTGCTATATGGACTTGTTGCACTTCCTGAAAAGAATAACAACTCTGGTTTAGTTATGCTTAGTACGCAACTGTTCTGACCTAGAGCTCCTGGAAAGCATCTTCAGTCTGATTTGTAGATAAGAGGGCGAAATAACAGCCCCCCAAAAAATATTCAGGCAGTCCCTGGGCCTTTCCCCACTGCCTTTCCCCACTTACCTTAAGCCCCGCGCTACTCTCCTCAAGTAGCGCGTGGTCCCCCTGCACTCCCCACGACAGGGACAGCGACAGCACAGCCATCCCGATGCTGCCGCTTTCGCACCCCCTCAGCGCTCGGCATCTATGGTGCTGGAGAAAACGGCGCCTTTTGATGACCCCGGGCTCTGCCCAGGCGCGCAGCAAAGGGGGGATCCTTGTGAGTGGGGAAACGCCCCCTGTTACATACGGTGTCATGGGGAAACTGTTCCAAACTGAGTTCATGACTAGCACTATCAATTTGGCTTACCATTTGCCCACTGGGAACAGGAAACCTATTACCTCCATCTGCTGTCGGCTACGGAAATGCCAGCCGTCAGCAGAAGAAAAATGAACTATCGTCATTAAGCTTGTTTCCTCTGGGTTTTACCTGGAAGTGATGTAATATCATTGGGTGAGAATGCCCCTCCCATTTCCCTTCCTCCCCAGAATCCCATTGTTTGTCAAATGGCAACCCTACTATCAATATCAAAACTGAACAGGGGGCACAAAAGCAAATCTGTTTAACCCTTCCCGCATTGATTAAACAGAATATAGTAAAAGCTTGGCTGGATCAGACTCCGGAGCCATTTAGCTCAGCAGCCAGCCATGGCCTTAAAATATTTCTTGAAGGCCTGGAACCAGGGCATGAAGGCAACAGCCCATCACCACTTGACAATCATGTCTAGATTGGATGTATTCTCCATGGATGTGTCTTTTAAAGCTACCTAAACCAGCAGCTGTGGCCACATCTGCCTCAAGCCAGTTTCATAGCTACAAAGTTCCACCATCTAAGCCTTGTAAGGGTGTAACTCGATTTAGGATTACACTGTAAATTGGTCTCCCCGTGTGTCATACATATAGCTGACTAGCTGTCAAGCATTGTCTGTAGTAAAATATGACACATCAAAGTTTTTATGACATGTTGAATAGCCTGGAGGGAGTTTGTTAAATAGACATTTGTATTAATAATCCTGTTACTTTGTACAGGAATGTGCACATTTGGAGGACTGCATCATGTTTCGTTCCATTTCATTTCTTCTCTGGTTTTTGGAGAAGTCTGAATGTCTCCAAGAGAAAGCAAACTGTTCAATCCTAAATACATTCCTTGAACCATCTGCGCTCAGTTTAGCTGCAGTAAGATCGTTGGGTAGGCAAGACTTTCTTGGCCATGATTCTAAACTTCTTCCCCTTCCCCTCTCCAAATTAGTAGCCACTAATGTGGGTTACATGTGATATGAAAAATGATCAGCACAAGAAAACCTTTTTGGAGGAACTGTTGACTGTAGCATAGCCAGACAAGTTGTAACTCGTGACAGAGGACAAGAAAAGGCTTTCGCAGAAGCAAGGAGAGTTGGATGGATCCAGTTCTTCCTCGGCTAATGTCTACCCTCCCCTTCTAAATTAAGAATGTTTGTATGATATTTCCAAAGTATATCCTAACATCAAGGGATTCCATTGTTTATCCTATTGTGCTTTCCCACTGAAGTACATCGAATCAGTGTAAGACAAATTAGATAACGCTACACCACTCTGATGCATTCTTCTAACCAAAGTTCTTAGAGATATTGTTAGTGTTTACCTTCCCCGTCAACTTTATTTGTTCACATGGAGGAACATATACTGCAGGAACTATAGTCTTGTTGAGCCTGAAGCAGTTGTGGAATGGTGAGAACAATGAGTGTACACCTCCACAAAATGGTTGCCATGAGGGGCACTGCTAACCATAAATGGGGGTTCGGCTAGGGTCAATCAAAGACACTGGAAAGTTCCAAGACAGGTATTTTCCTATGAGGGAGAGTGCTATTTCTGCATGTGGAAGAAGAAGACTTTATTTACAGTCAATGACCAAATATATTTCTGCATGTATGTTCCCTTCCTGGTCACCTCCTGCTCCACAGAGATGAAGGAAATCTAGGAATGATGATATGGTTTAGGCAAAAAAAGTGACTACCAGGAGATAGATCAGTGGGCATCATGGTGCCCACTGGCACCTCATTGGACATCCCTTATGAAACAGTGAGGCAGCATAAAACAAATTCTTACCCTCTTCTGTGTGACAGACTTTCAAATAGATGATCACAATTGTGTTTTTTCCCTCAGCTTTCTCCTTTCCAGTCTAAACATTCCCAATTTCCCTCATCCTCTCTTCATAGGAAATGTTTTCCAACTCTAGACCATCTTCACTGTCCTCCTCTATTCCAGTTTATCCAGTGGTGGGATCCAAAAATTTTAATAACAGGTTCCGATGGTGGTGGGATTCAAACAGTGGTGCTGCCGCACACACGCACCTCCAGTCCCCATTGGGCAGGGAGGTTGCTTTAGTAACCCCTTCTCGGCACTCAGAAAAAATTAGTAACCACTTCTAGAGAAGTGGTGAGAACTGGTTGGATCCCACCTCTGAGTTTATCTACAGTTTTCTGTAACATCCCAAAGTAAACAAAGTGCTTTGACTGTGGGGTATTTGTCCAGTTTGCCTTGTTCTTGGTTGAAAAGTAATTCTTTGGAGATACACTTAATTCCAAATAACAGTTCAGTTCTGCTGGTACCTGATCTTGTAGAAAACATTTACCGGTAATCTAAAGAAACTGTTGTCTGCAGTTATGTTCCGTAGCAGAAGAAAGCACCCTAAAAGGACATAAATGCAAGAATAAAAACAATTTTGATGCTTCCTGAGGAAATGACTCTCAAAGTTCTACAAAATACACATTGTTTTCTTTCCTGTGGCATTGTCTTTTCATCTTGACCCTGTCAGGATTGAATTCAGGCCTTCCAGCAAAATACTTTTCAGAACAATTTGCTTCCATATTCTGTTTTTTTTCCTGCCCATCCTTAATGCCAACAGTTATAGCTTCATTCCCATTTTCCCTTTCTTTATTGCCCTGAGACAGCATCTCTTGAGTGCCTGCATTCTCTCAATCATTCAAACCAAAAGACTAAAGAGGGGAAACAGAGATATATTGAGAGATGGCGTGTCCAGTATTGTGACAACAGCACAGCAGCAATGAACTAAAAAAAAAGGAAGGCCAACTTGAAGCCCTTTGCTGTTTCAGTGACGATAGAAGAATGGAAGTGTGATGGTTTCAGTGTCGGCCAATTGCAAAATGTTTGCTGTCAATAGTATTTCATCTGAATGAAGGGAGGTGTCCGGTGGAGTTTAACAGGGCTCAGTTCTGGGCATGGTACTTTTTCAATATTTTAATAAGTGATTTGGAGGAGGGTGCGGAGGGACAAATTAAATGTGCCGATGATACCAAATTGGAAGGAGCAGTGAGCACCAAGAAGATAGAGATAGAATTCAATGAGATCTGAGTACTGGGAAAATGGATGGATGTGAACAAGATTCAATTCAACAAGGATAAGTGCCGAGTTTTGCATACAAGTAACAAAATGAGGAACATGGATACTGGATGTGAGTTACACTGCTGAGTAACAGTGTGTCTGAACAAGATCTTGGGGTACGGCGGGTTAAGTAAGGAGCAGCAGTGGCGTAGGAGGTTAAGAGCTCGTGTATCTAATCTGGAGGAACCGGGTTTGATTCCCAGCGCTGCCGCCTGAGCTGTGGAGGCTTATCTGGGGAATTCAGATTAGCCTGTACATTCCCACACTCGCCAGCTGGGTGACCTTGGGCTAGTCACAGCTTCTCAGAGCTCTCTCAGCCCCACCTACCTCACAGGGTGTTTGTTGTGAGGGGGGAAGGGCAAGGAGATTGTAAGCCCCTTTGAGTCTCCTGCAGGAGAAAAAGGGGGGATATAAATCCAAACTCTTCTTCTTCTTCTTAAATATGATCAGCCAGTATGATGCAGCGACAAAAAATAGTGTGATCTTGGGGTGTACCAACAAAGCCATCTCATCCAAATTGCAAGTCCTGCTATACACTGCATTGGTGTATTGTGTACAGCTCTGGAGGCTTCACTTTTAAAAGGATGGGGACAGAATGGAACGGTTGGACAGCAGAGCACCAAGGATGATCAGCAGCCTGGAGAACAAGCCCTAGGAGGATAGGCTGAGGGACTTGAGAATGTTTAGTCTGGAGAAGAGAAGATTGAGGAGTGCCATGATTGTTCTGTTTAAGTATTTGAAGGGCTGTCACTTAGAGGAGGGCAGGGAGCTGTTCCTGTTGGCAGGGGAGGATAGAACTCACAATAATTGATTTAAATTATGGGGAGAAAGGCTCCAACTGGATATTAGGGGGAAGAAATTTACAGCAGGAGTTGCGCAACAGTGGGATCGGCTACCTGTACAGGTAGTGAGCTCCCTATTACTGGCAGTCTTTCAGCAGTGGCTGAGCAAACGCTTGTCTGGGATGCTCCAGGTTGATCATGCCTTGAGCAGGAGGTTGAACTAGATCGGGGGTCTGCAACCTGCGGCTCTCCAGATGTTTATGAACTACAATTCCCATCAGCCCCTGTCAGCATGGCCAATTGGCCATGCTTGCAGGGGCTGGTGGGAATTGTAGTTCATGAACATCTGGAGAGCTGTAGGTTGCAGACCCCTGAACTAGATGACCTGTACATCCCCTTTCAGCTCTATGATCTCTATGGTTACCTTTTTACTACTAGCTTCTTGGTTGCCACCTAAAATGCAGGTGACCTATACATCCCCTTTCAGCTCTATGATCTCTATGGTTACCTTTTTACTACTAGCTTCTTGGTTGCCAGATAAAATACAAGCACACATCTCTCCCCCCCCCCCGTCCCTTCTACCACAAAGTCTTATTTTCCTCACATTTAGGCTAATAGTTTTCATATAAAGATATCAGACCTCACTTCTGTGCACACACAGAGCACAGTTCACCGCCTAAGGAACATCTACCATCCAGTCATAACACTCTTCACTCATCCAACCCATTTTTCTTCCCTCAGAGGTTTGCATTTTTAAGGCATAGCAGACATACCTTCAAAACCCCACATTCGTTCACAGAAAGAAAGCACACAGTGTTTACGCAACAAAACAGTGGAGCTTCAGTACATACAACTGGAAATCCAGATTTTTGAAGAGGAGGAGTTTGGATTTATACCCCACCTTTCTCTCCTGTAAGGAGACTCAAGGTAGCTTACAAGCTCCTTTCCCTTCCTCTTCCTGCAACAGACACCTTGTGAGGTAGGTGTGCCTGAGAGAGCTCTGAAGAAGTGTGACTAGCCCAGTAGGAATGTAGGAGTGCAGAAACACATGTGATTCACCAGATAAGCCTCTGCCACTCAAGTGGAGGAGCGGGGAATCAAACCCGGTTCTCCAGATTAGAATCCACCTGCTCTTAACCACTACACCACACTTGAAGGTGTGCATTTACATATACCAAAACTGGGAAACACACATGTTGCCTTATTCATACTAAATGGCAATCAGGAGGTCACCTGATAGCATGCTGTCCTATTGGAGTACCAAAATAAAAATATCCACACAGGAAGTAAGTGTTGTGATGATGTTTCTGGAAACAGCAGAAGAACCTGCCATGAAGCAACTTCCCACTGTCAACATGCCCTTGGTAGATCTGCCTTCCCCATAAGTATGTTTTAAACTGTGTTGTAAAAATTACCGTTATTATTGTGAAAAGGGAAAATTCAACACAAACAATCTTCTTATTCCCCAACCTTGGTTTTAGTCTATAGTATAATAAGAAGCTGAGTTGAATACATGCAGCTCTTTGAAAAACAGATGAAAATGTTCCATGTCTGGCTGTTTTCAGTTGTAGGGAAATGTCAGCATACAGATAAGAGACATTTGGCTGGCAAAGCAGCATTTTAAAAATGAAAGCAATATGGGACGGCTTTCCAAATGAAAGGCACTTGAGAGGTATGGCAGGATGGCTGACATTATTTTCATAAAAGCTCCTTTGACACATCTCCCAACACACATGGTTTCTGTTACAGCCACTAATCAGTTCTTGGTGTCAGCTACTTAAGATCTCTCTTTGTTCATTCCATCTATCTTTTCTGGCAAGGTTTCAGACAGCTGTGCAGCCTTGATAGATCCAGGGTTGCCTTGGATGCTTAACTATCGCCATGTGAGTAAGGCGATCGGAGAACTCAGTGGGACTGCCCATGCGCTCCACCAGATCTATGGCTGGGTTCGGGCTCATCTCAATAGCCTCTGTCTGACTTATAAAAACAATGGGAAACCCCAGGCAACCTCAAGAAAGAAGGGCAAGAGAGTAGGGCATATTCTGTAGGTTCGACACCTGCTTTGCATGCAGAGAGACCTCTGCCATCTCTACTGGGAAAAAAGCACAGAGCCTCATGGCCAGCAGATTCTGGGCGATTCCGCACATGAGTAAAATAGGTTCGACCCAGTTCCCTGAGAAGGGTACTGACCTAGGTCGAAGCCATTGTTGTTCCCCACTGCAACCAGCTTGATCCCAGCTCGGAGGGCGGAATCATCCTGTGCCTCTTCACCGCTCCGTTCGGATTGGCTACTGTTCTACGGCCATGTTCCATCTATCCCCACACACGTTATAAAAAACTGCCACAGGAATGGAGGGACGAAGGTGGTGTTTTTTTGATTGGCCAGCACTGGCGTAATGCCCATTGGGCAAGGTGGGCAGCTGCCCAGGGCATCACCTTGTGGGGGGGCATCAAAATGCTGGGTTCGTTTTTGGGTATTTTAGTGGTTTTCCATTTTTGGCCTGCAGGGGGCGCAGTTTTTAGGCTAGCGGCACCAGGAGACTGTCCTTATGATACCCCCCAAGTTTGGCGAGGTTTGGTTCAGGGAGTCCAAAGTTATGGACCTTCAGGTGCCTCTATCTCCCATTGTTTTCTCAATGGGAGCTTAAATAGGGAGATGGGGGCTACAGTTTTGAGGGTATACTTTGCCCCTGAACCAAACTGCACTTCAAACTTAGACATTAGGGCAGTCTTTCCTGATGAGACCCTGAAAGGTTAGAGATTGTGCCCTCAGAAATGTGCCTCTCACAATTCCTGCAATCCCGTACATTGACAGCAATGCAGCAACTCATCGTAGAACAAAGATTCTGGCACAGGATGTTCCTCGTAGGGGCGCATTTTTGATGTATCGGCACCAAAATTTCAGAGTATCATCTGAAGATGATGGCATCCCTAAAGTTTGTGCAGATTGGTTCAGGGGGTCCAAAGTTATGGACCCTCAAAGGGTAGCCCCCATCTCCTTAGCAAAGAATGGGGGATGGGGCACCCCCCTTTGAGGGTCCATAACTTTGGACCCCCTAAACCAAACTGCACCAAACTTTGGGGGTACCATAAGGACAGTTTCCAGATGATACTCTGAAATTTTGGTGTCGATACATCAAAAATGCGCCCCCTGCAGGAACATCCCAGAAATTTGCCCAAGAATCTTTGTTCTGCAGTGAGTTTTCTGTATTGCTGTCCATGGGGGTTGCAGGCTGGGGGGGGGACATTTCTGAAGGCACAGTCTCAAAACTTTCAGGGTCTCATCAGGAGACTGCCCTGTTGATACCACCCAGGTTTGGTGCAGTTTGGTTCAGGGGGGGCAAAGTTATGGACCCTCAAAACTGTAGCCCCCATCTTCTATTAGCTCCCATTGGAAACAATGGGGGATAGGGGCACCCCCTTTGGGAGTCCATAACTTTGGACTCCTTGAACCAAACCTTACCAGACTTGGGGAGTAGCATAAGGACAGTATCCTGATGATATGCTGAAATATTGGTGCTGATATGTCTAAAAATGCATCCCCTGCAGGCACCAATGTCCTGGTGCAAAAAAAAATTTGGTCGTGGTGGAGTAGCCGCCCATGGGGGGGGGATCCAACTCAGGTTTTGCCCAGGGCTACAGTTTGCCCAGGGCTGCCTCGTTATGCCCCTGTTGGCCAGCTGTACGCATGCCCGAAACACTCGGCTGTGATTGGCTGAATGGGGGACTCCTGGCACCAGAGATTCCGCACTTTACTGGAATCAAGCTGAGTTCGAGCGGGGTTCCCTGAAAAAGTAGTAGTTCCCAACTGGAGTCGGAAATTTGACCGGTACATGGGGCGAAGCTGGTACAAAACCACGTCGATCCCAGTGGTTGTGCGGGGCACTTAGGTCGAACACAGCTCGAACTTAGGTCGATAACGCAAGTGCGGAATCGACCTCTGTCTCGGACTTGCAAGGGAGGTTCTGAGGCTACCAGACTCACATGGATCCCAGTAGGATTGTTGCTGTGGTGCATGGATAGAAGCGGCTTCATCCTTCCCCTTTGCACTCTTGTAATGCCATGAAACATAGGCACTTTCACACATGCTGAGCAATGCACTGTCAATCCACTTCCACTGCACTTTAATATCTGGATGTTACTGTGTAAAATGGCAAAATGTACTTGCAAAGGATGGCTAAAGTGCATTTAAAGTGGATTGAAAGTGCATTATTCAGCATGTGTGAACTCATGAGAGCTCTGAAGCTACCTAGAGAATGCACAATTTGCTGTATTGTTTTAAGATAAATTCCTGGGCAGGGGGCATCAAGCACCTTGAGAGGTCATTGTGTAGCTGTGAAGCAAAGATTTGTGTGTTGACCTGCCATCAAGGAATCTCCTTTCTGTGAGGAGAAGAGGTAGAATTGCTAACAGACAGAACTATCAGTCAATCCTCACCTTCGTTATGAACTTGCCAGACTGCCTGAGGCAAGTATCTTGTTCTCAGCTCTCCCTCAGCAATCTGGGGAACATATTGACCTACTTACCGGATTTGCTGGAAGTTTTAATTAAGAAAAGTTTCTCAAGTAGGGTCTTTTCACACCAAAAGTCCTATATCAATGCTGCTAGGGATTGCTTTTGTTTCCTGTAGATAGTCTAGTCAGAGATGGCAGGGCAGCACAATTTAGTTCTAGCTGTTCCACATTCCAGACCAGCAGAGCAGGTTCGAGATACAAATCCTGATAATAACATCACAATTACATTAGCAGTTCCCATCTGTCGGCAGAGCTGAATGATCACTCGACTTTGGCCTTCGCCAGACTTTATTATTCAGCATGGCATAGAAACTATTCTGTGGGAAGAGAAACAGGGCTCGAAATATTATGTTTTAAACAGCTAAAGAAAGAATCCTCATTCAGCATTTATGTTGTCTCAAGCCCCAACGTCTGTACTGAAGCAGCCTTTGTCTGAACTTGGGAGCCGCCCTCTGATCCCCTCCTTCTTCTCTCTCAGAAGCCGTTGTCATTTGTTTTGTTTCACTTTTACGGAATTTTTATGTAGACTTAAAAGGCTTTTTTAAAAAAGGAACAGAGAAAATGCATTTAACAAATGGGCTTCCAATTTCCCCTGCACCGAGTATTGACCCATGAAGATATTACTACTTGTTCTTTAATAACACCTGTAAAATTAGTTTTTAGTTGTTATTACTTCACACTTCTCTCTGTTAAATCTTATTTTCTAATGATCTTCTATCCCTCAAACCCACAAGTCGTCAACTCAGTCTATAAAGGTTCCCAATTATGCAAAAATTTAGATAATATTTTCTGTAAGCAACGAAGTGAGTTTAGCTATCTCAGCCAGCTATTATAGTTATAGAGTTTTCCATTTTGGGGCCTGTTGCTGTCATATATAAAAACAAATTTTCATGGTTTATACATACATATCTGTCCATAAGTTCCAAAAGATAAGCCTCTGGTTTCATTTGTAGATTAATTTTAAAGTATTTTTGAACTGTTGAGTGTATTAATATCCAAGTTTTCTTAGCTTTTTTTACAGGTCCACCATAAATGATAAAAAGTCTCTTCAAAAGTCCTTTGTCTTTGTCCTTTGCCCCAGTGGAGACAGACATCTCTGTAGGTCTGTCCTGTGGAGACAATATCCATACTTGTATTCACATGATGCCAGAATAGCTAGCCACTTGTTTTTGTGAAATGTAGTCTTTAGTAGGCTTGGTAAATACCCTAAAAATTCGGTAAAATTCTAATTTATTCGGGCATAAAATTATCTGTATACATATTCGGATGTACCCGAATATTCGGGTATATCTGAAACATTGGAGTCTATTTGAATTTGAGGGGGTGTTTTTCACATTTTGGCCTGCAGGGGGGTCGCATTTTAAAAGCTAGTGGCACCAAAATTTCATCCGTAGATTTATGATACCCCCCAAGTTTGGTGAAGTTTGGTTCTCTGATGCCAATTTTTACCCGAATATGCCCGAATTCGCCCAGATTCAGGCCAAATCTGGTATTTGTTACATCCGAATCTCCAACACTGGCCTTTAGTTTAGGCTTGCTGTCTTTCTATCAACTGCAACAAGAATGTGAATAGAATCTACTTGAATAAATGCATTTTACTTTTTGCAATTTACTTATTGAGAGGATTGATTTACTGCACTCAATATCATGCTTCTACGAGTGGGCAAATTCTGCAGTATTAACCAAATATACCCAATTAGAGGTACCTACACTTTTTTTTCTTCCCCAGCTGTGTTGGGGGACAAGGTTGTGAGAGGAAGGAGCCCACCACAAACTGGGGCCTCTATTGCCCATTGACTAAATTCACCCCAGGAGTTTTCATGTGTATCTGCAAAGACTCAGACAAAAAAGCAATTAGAAATCAGTCTGAGGAAGTTCCATGCTGCATGCACAGACTTCTTTTGCCCCACTGTAGCCCTTTTTGCATCAAAATCCTGCCAGACCTGTTTACCAGAAGAGGAATCTAGCACAGATGTACAAAATGGGCCACCTTTCAATCTGCCACAGAAAGTGAAAAAATTTGTCTGACTTCATCCTCCCATTATCAAGGATTCCTATAAGCAGAGCATAGTGTAACCACCCAACAGGAGCCAAGCCAGTCTTCCTGAATCTGACTTCTCCCTGCATCTCCATGTACACTGAGAGTAGGGGAGCGAGGACTACTAATTGTCCTTATACATAATTTGCTAAGAGTTTGGAATGTCTGATGATGAACCCCCAGCCAATGGGCACACAGGACTCATGAAGTCCATTGGTTGGAAAATGCATCCCTCACATTCCAACCACCACCACCTCCCTTCCCAAGACCTGTGGGCCTTGGGAATCGAGGTGGGGGGAAAGATCAGCCCCGCTCTCCCTTCCCTGATTCCCAAGCTGCACAGGGAGGAGGAGTGGGAAAAACAGCCCAGTTTTCCAATTATCCTTCCACATGGAGGTTTGGGGCTCCTTCCTTGTTTCCCAAGCCACACAGGGCTTGGGAAATGAGGGGAGGGGAAACAGCCCAATCCTGCCCACCTCTCCCCCTTTCCATCTAGAGTCCATTTTATTTCATTTTAAAACAGACTTTACCACTAGTATTCCATAATTCCTCTTATGGGGCCTCAGAGTGACCTATTTTAAGGAAGGATGGATATCCTAAACACATGTAGTTGTCTTATATTCCATCAGACCACTGGTCTATTAAGGTCAGTGTTGTCTGCTCTGACTGGAAGCTGCTCTCCAGAAGCTCAGGATGAGGTCTTTCACACCACCATTAACTGCTCCTTTTAACTGGAGATACTAAGGATGGACCGATGAATTCTGGGACCTTCAGCATGCCAAGCAGATGCTCTACCACAGAGCCATCAGCCCCTCCCTGATTGCTACATTGCAACCCAGAGATTTGCTCTGCCCTGTTAAGGCTGCAACCCAGTATGTACATAACAAAGGGCAATGGGTCTACCTTCTGACACTAGTTCTCTACAAAGCATAATACCACTTGTACGTCATTTTCAACCCACTTTCCTCATAACTATGTTTAATGAGGTTTTTGAGAAGATACGCTTTGGGGAAACTACTACCACTTTTTCAGAACACCTGTGGATCATCTGGGCTCTTTTCTGCTTTCCCAGCTACGTACAATTGTATATAACCACTTTCTATTGTAGAAATGCCACACAGCTCTAGAATTTCCTATCAAGGGACCTATCTTGAGGAATCTTGGGAAAGAGAAAGGAAACTGACCACCATCTAGTCTGAAGTTTTCCTGCCCTTGTGGCAAAGAGTTCAGGGTTCTCCCTTTCCCAGTTTATCCTTGCAACAACCCTGTGAAGTAGCCTCATCTGAGAGTATGTAAATGACTTTCAGCAAGCTTCATACCACAACAGGGATTTAATCCTGGGTCTCCTATAGCCTTCTGTGACACTCTAATTGCTGCTCTTCACTAACTGTAATTGAAATAGGTATTTCCCAACATTCCAATACTTTGAGTTTCAAGCCTCCAAGTGCGGCCTAACAACGTCCTGGAATTACAACTGCTCTTCAGACTACAGAAATAAGTTTCCCTGGAGAAAATGGCTGCTTTCGAGGGTGGGCTCTATGGGTGAGGTTCCTCTCTCCAAACCATACCCTTCCCAAACCCCAGGAATTTCCTAACCAGGACTTAGCAACTCGACATCAGAGAAGGATGATTGATAGTGCCATGTTAAGCAGAGTTACATACATACATAAGCCTTTATTGGCATAGTCAGAAAAAAGTTACATGAATTGGGAACAATTGCATGGATACATGATAAATAAAAGGCCCCATGGGGAGCACAACAAATACGTTCTACTGGGAACTCTCAACTATCTCTGCAATGAAATTGGCGATCTCTTCACAAAGACAGGGGTCCGAGTTGTTTAACAATAGAGATAACCTAGTCAGATCAGGCAGCCCAGATTGGAAGAAAAAAATGTAGGTTGGTATATTTAGATCTGATGTTATCAAATGTGGTGCAGTGCAAGAGTTGGTGAGTCAGGGTTTCAACCACATTAAGTTTGCCAACTGTTAAGCAGAGTTTGACCTTATCAGCCCATTCTCTTCAGTGGATTTAGGAAGATGGAAAGACAGTGCAGAGAATATCTAGTTATGCAAAACCAAATGGGCTGTATGAACTGCTGCAAAGCAGCTGTGTACCTTTCTCTCTGCCCCGCAATAGCCTGACCAACTTCTGACAGCAGCTGTATTGACAACACCCTGTCAAACCAGAGGCGATAGAGGAGAAGTTGGACTTGGAAAGCGTGGCTCTCTGGCCTGAGCTGGCCTTCTTCCATTTCCATAGTGAGACCCCTGTAAGCCGCAGTTGACATTATTTTCATAGCCCTCAGCAATTATGTCCAACCGAATTAGCACTCCAGTGTGATAATAGCCTTTCAATTCTTGGCCATCGCTCTCTCGTTTTTTAAAATATCTGGGCAGAGTTTGCCTTCTGAAACTGTGAAGGTTATCTTGGGGAGCGGTTCCAAAAAGCTCTCAGTGGAAAATAACGTTGGGGGGGGGGTGGCGGGGGGTGGGAAAGTGACATAATATGCATTAGAAAGGACTTCCTTTTTCAAAAAAGGAAGTTGCAACAAGGATTTATGACTGTTTTTAGTGTATATCTCCACTGCAGTAATTCCTGAACGATGTTAAGACAACGGTGTGACAGGAAACCATGACTTGTGATCCCAGAAAAGCAGTTCACCGAGAAAGGTGCCCGTTGTTTCTCTGATTAGCTTCCCTGGGGACGTGCTTCCCATGTCTCTTTTGCAGTGGATTAGTAGCACTGGTTAGCATTTGCCCCAGATTGGGAAAGTGGAGTTTTCCCTTCTTCCCCCCAGCGTTGTGGTGCATTCATACGCCTCCTCGAGGTTTTCTCTGATCATTTCCAAACCCACTTGCTGCAAAGTTCAGGGGAAAACCATAGCAAAGTAACATTAGTGGCTATGTGGTTGGAAAAGTCCAGATTTTCCCAGTCTTGCCCACAAGACAGTCATTTGCATTGATTCATTTTTTATAGCAACCACACACACTCCCTCACACACACACTAAAATCATTACACCTCCCTTCCTCCTTCACTGCTAGTGAATCCTTGCAAGATGGAGGTCCCTGTATGCCATAATAATAGACAGCAAGAAGTTCTAAGGCAGCGATGGCGAACCTTTTCGAGACCGAGTGCCCAAATTGCAACTCAAAACTCACTTATTTATCGCAAAGTGCCAACATGGCAATTTAACCTGAATACTGAGGTTTTCGTTTAGGAAAAAACGGTTGGATCCGAGGCACACGTTACTTGGGAGTAAGCTTGGTGAAGCAACCATGCAACACTTCAAATGGGTGAATCACAACCCCAGGAGGGTTTACTCAGAAGCAAGCCCCATTGCCAGCAACTGAGCTTACTCCCAGGTAAAGGATCATGCCCAGACTAGCCTAGATGTGTGTGTGTGGGGGGGGGTGATTTTCCACCCCCTCCCACATGATGAACTCTGTGCACCTGTGCCCACACAAAGGGCTCTGAGTGCCACCTCTGGCACCCGTGCCTTAGGTTCGCCACCACTGTTCTAAGGGAAGGGAAGTCAACCTGGCTTGGTACCCTTGGAGGAAAATGTGCTGGAGACCTGAAATACAATTAAATGGAATCTATGTGTTTATTTATTTACTTCAAAGCAGCTCACAACAGTCTCCATTTTCTGCAAACAACTGCCCTGTGAGGTAGGTTAGCCTGAGAGAGTAGGAATGGCCCATGGTTACTCATCAAACTTCCATGGCCGAGGAAAGATCAAAATCAGGGTTGATCTACTAAAATGGATGTTTTTACCACAGAGATGGGTGAATTCCTACAGACACAGCCAAGCCCACCCTTGAACTGCATACACCGCCCCTGAACTCCACGTGGACTCAGGACCAGCCTTGAAATTCACCCCCACCTCTGGACTCCACATGGAGTTTGGGGCAGAGGCATAGTTCAACTATGGGGGCCCAGGATTCTGAGGGGGTCTCTGGGCTACCTCGTGCCCCGCGCAAGCAGCACCCAGGGAGATCTCCATTTACCCCCTGGAGATTGGCAACCCTAGCCTTCAGGACAAATGACAAACTGAATTGGGCTAGCTAGTTGAATCCCCAGTTTGGCACGTTCTGTTTCTCCCTCTTCCCAATCCAT
The DNA here is from genome assembly GCF_021028975.2 of Sphaerodactylus townsendi. Taxonomy (NCBI): domain Eukaryota; kingdom Metazoa; phylum Chordata; class Lepidosauria; order Squamata; family Sphaerodactylidae; genus Sphaerodactylus; species Sphaerodactylus townsendi. Next base: position 74,518,874 of record NC_059434.1, read on the forward strand.
CTCAAAATGCTTTGTAAATAACAAGATCCTGTGACTGTCGCAGGTAAGAACAGAAATCATTCTCGGGCTATTAGATTGTCTTTGTTGAATTGAAAGCTGCACAGGAAGTGTGCGGGGTTTTTTTTTTGTTACAGCGACAGCATGTGCCGGGCGCTCCACGGAGCCATTCAGCTGCCGGAAAAGGCTTCTGCGCTGTCCCCCCTCTATTTGTATGCAGCTCACTACACATGTTCACGCTCTTAAAAGTGTGACTGGCACTAGAGAGGGGAGAGGGAGAGGCCCAAACCAATCACAACCCTGCCTGGAGGGGGGCGGCAGCCAATTGGGAGCCGGCCCTGGTGTTTCTAAATAAAGCAGCAAAACTGGAGCTCGAACAGATGTGGGAGCCGAGCTTCATAAATCAAATGTCCCTGCTGTGATGGAGCCATGATGCAACAGAGGAAGCAAACACGTCCCTGCCAAATCCATTCATATGTTTTCGGCCTCCTATTGCATCTGCCCGGCACAGGCCTGCTGGCTAGCAGATGCCACCAATAGGCCCCATTATGGTGACACAGCAGGTATATAAACCCAGAGGCTCTTCCACAAATGGGCATGGCCTTGTTCATGCTGTATCTTCCAACAGTGCTGAAAAGTCACCTTTATCTGGGAGAGATTCCCTGTTCCTACACTAGGGATGCCAGGTCTGGGTTGGGAAATACGTGGAGGTTTTGGGGGTGGAGCTGGGGAGAGAGAAGTTTGGGGAGGGGAAGGATATCAGGAGGGTATAATGCCATAGAGTCCACCCTCCAAAGCAGCTGTTTCCTTCAGGGGGACTGATCTTGATCATCTAGAGGTCAACTGTAATAGCAGGAGCTCTCCAGATGTTACCAGGATGTTAGCAACCCTACCCTACACCCTGTTCTCCTTCCCTGATACGGTCCCACACAGAACAAGGTATGTTTTTAATGCCTTCCAGAATGACAGATTCTTGTCTACGCCACAATCTGTATCACTGCGGACCGCAGAAAGGAGACTGCATAATTAATCGCTCCTTGCAAGCAGAAAATCAGCACTTCAAGGAAAGGAGTTGGCTAGGATTTTGTTTCTCTGTTTGTTGTGGAATTTTTGCAAGCATTCACAATTGATATCTCTCATCATTGCATCAATGATGTTTGAAGTTACAAGATAATGAGTTAGCCAAAAACACGTGCCGTTATCAAGTGGGACAGTTAGCTCTTATTAGAAGATTATTCTAAAATCCTATAAATACAGGAAGTTGTATCGATTGAAAACTTCTTCTCAGAAGGGACCCCTTGATTGTGACCTGCTCACTTTTGGGTAAAAAACTGTTATGGACTCATGTAATTGCTCTCTTTTATCTGTGTAACAATGATGGATAGATAGTATAATGCTTTGATGATTTGGACTATGTTAAGGACACAATAATTATAGTTTAGTAAAATGAGCTTAGAATGGAAGTAGAGACTTTCTAATAGTATTTACTTGTGTGCTATAGCCAGAATGAACCTATAGCAATTACTAAGGTGTACATCTGGCTAGATGTGATCGAGTGCAAAAAAGCTAACTACCTAGGGTTCCTTAAGTGCATGCCAGGTAATCAGGGCCTGACCAAAATCGTTCAGTAGAGCAACACTGAGAACACAAAGACGAATCGTCCCCATTTAGAAGAGAAGAAGAAGAGTTTGGATTCATACCTGACTTTCTCTCCTGTAAGGAGTTTCCAGGTGGCTTACAAGCTCCTTTCCCTTCCTCTCTCCACAACAAACACCTTGTGAGGCAGGTGGGGCTGAGAGAGTTCTGAGCAGGGGTCTTCAAACTATGGCCCTCCAGATGTTCGTGGACTACAATTCCCATCAGCCCCTGCCAGCATGGCCAAGTGGTAGGGCTCATGGGAATTGTAGTCTATGAACATCTGGAGGGCCATAGTTTGAAGACCCCTGGTTCTGAGAGAGCCGTGACTAGCCCAAGGTCCCCCAGCAGGAATGTAGGAGTGCAGAAACACATCTGGTTCACCAGATAAGCCTCTGCCGCTCAGGTGGAGGAGTGGGGAATCAAACCCGGTTCTCCAGATTAGAATCCACCTGCTCTAAACCACTACACCACTCTGGCTCTCTATCAGTGTTGGCAGACTGCTTACAATAATAATAAAAAAGAATGAGCTGGCATCTTCTGGGTCATTTATTGCCATTAAAAAATATAACTTAAACTTGTTCTATAAATGGTTTCATGCAGAGTGTATCCCGACATCAGTCTTGGTGCTTTCATTACTGTATACGTACCTCATTATTACTCCCAAGAGATGGATTCTTCAAGGCCTTTTCACATTCTTCCTACAGATTTTCCAGCTGCTAGATTGTTTCCAGTTATTGCTTGAGCAGTCAGACTGGTTCAGTTTTGAGTGCTTCAGAGGTTGACTCATTCGCTCAGTCGAGTAGTAAAATGGCTGGCCCCCTGCCAAATGCAGAAGCAGGAAAACCAAGCCACCCACAAGACTGTGCATTCTACTACTCAGGGGAGTTCCTAGGTAGGCAGAAAAATATGACTCCGTAAATTAACCATGCATCGTAAATATTGGCCTGATCTGTGTCAAAGTGTGTTCCAGTGAGCGTGAACTACTGAGACTGTTTATTTTGTATATATTCTGCTTTACTCCCAAATGGAGAGCAAACACAACTTACAAAATCACCCTGCCCCTTCTGCATTTTATTATCCTGACAACCCTGTGAGGAAAATCATCACGACAACCCTGTGAGGAAAACGCCTGGTCTAAGGTGACCCATGAGGATTGGGGCAGAGGTAGGGATTCTAACCCACGTCTTCCAGGTATGACACTAAACCAGGCTGGCTTTCTGACTGTTCAAGAAAAAGAAGGGGAGGTAAATCCTGAGGTAAATGTAGCTAAGTAAAAGCAGCTAGAATTCCACCTGTCAAGAACAGCAGTGGGGATTTTTTTGCTTCCAAACAATGTGAAAATCAGGTTCCTTCTGTCTGGTCTACTGGAAGAGTGTTTCTATATGTTTTTAGAGAAAAGTTTATTTCCTTGCACTCTCAGCTCAAAGCTTCCAAGACAGCTTTATATAATAATTGCCAGAATCATCTGTAAAAACAACCCATTAAAACCCATTAAAACATCACAGAAAACAATAGCCAGCACTTAAACATTTAGACATAAAAGTTAACCATCCACAGAAGAACCCCTCCCCGCCTGAATAGACCAAACAACCGCAAAACAAACATCAAAATTAGCTCAAAATCTGAGTAAACGGAAAAATTTAGACTTGGTGGCTGAACAATGAGAGGGAAGCCACAAACTTTGCAGTGAGGCCTAGTGACAATGCTGTTTTTAACAGCTGCAACCACTCATGAGCCAAGCCTTAGGACATGAACAATATTGGGACGTGGACAATATATACCCCACTAAACATTCCCTTCTCACTGGACAGAGTGTGTAACAGACTTCTGTCTGTGATACACCTCTGAAGATGCCAGCCACAGATGCAGGCGAAACGTTAGGAACAAGATCTACCAGACCATGGCCACACAGCCTGGAAAACCTACCACAACCAGTTTCATTCGGTCGTGAAAGCCTTCGACAATACAGGGATAAAACTGTTTATAAGGCAACCATAGCATGTGTCTTTTTTATGGCACACAGGCACAGCATGTCAGTCACTCATTCCAGCATGGTGTAGTGGTTAAGAGCAGGTGGATTCTAATCTGGAGAACCGGGTTTGATTCCCCGCTCTTCCACCTGAGTTACCGAGGCTTATCTGGTGAACCAGATGTGTTTTCATACTCCTACATTCCTGCTGGGTGACCTTGGGCTAGTCATGATTCTCTAAGAACTCTCTCAGCCCCACCTACCTCACAAGGTGTCTTTTGTGGGGAGAAGAAGGGAAAGGAGCTTGTAAGCCACCTTGAGTTTCCTTACAGGAGAGAAAGGTGGGGTATAAATCCAAACTCTTCTTCTTTTTCTTCCTCAGGAGGAACAGTGGGTTCACCAAATTGGGTGATAGTAGACTCATTCTGACACGCCACATTTCAAAATAAAAGGAAAATTGCATTTTAAATGCTCGTCCGCACGTGTAGAAAATATCTGGGATGGGGTAGATTTCCCCTGAGGTACTAACTAGTTTCTCTACAAGGCAGCCTGCAAAAATTGTAGTCCCCACAGACTGAAATGAAATAATATGCTGGTCTATGCTGGTCTATGACTGTCATAAAAATTTGATGTAATATGATTTGAGCCCACTGTGTAGCTCAGCTCTGCATGTTTCATAACAACAATCTCGCCTCTATTTCCTCACTTTGGCTCGCTAGAACATAACTTAGCCATGTTGCCATTAAAAATATATGCTCATTTTGCATTAGCATAGTCTACATTATGCAGATTAATTTTGGGAACCAAATGAGGGAGGACCTCCACCTCCCTAGAGACGAGGCTTGTGGGTTTCCTCCCTACTTCAGGGACACAGACTTAACGGTGGTTGAAAACTAAATTACATCCATTTGTGAGATGCATGAAATGCCCTGTTTATGGAACCGGGAGATTCGGTGCAGCATGTGGAATGCATATTTATTGTGCTCAGGGTGCATGAAGAGAGTGTGTATGATAGGTGAGGGGGGAATGCGCACACTCACTGCGTCACAGTGCTTGCTATTTTCTTCCTCGACACCGCTGGGTCTATAATTGTACAATTAACTACATCTTATGGGAGAGCTGCGTAATCTGAGAGGACTTTGTCAGTCCTAGAGGACAGAGGCGAAAAGCAAAAGATTGTTCATTGATTTGTTTATTTTTATGCATGGGTTGAATGTTAATAGGAAACTATCCCTCCAGGACCTGATGGGAATTTTACTGTTAATTAATGTGGCCAAATCCAGTCGGGGAATTGCTGGTGAAGGTGGGTTTGGGGGAAGAAGGAGGCAAACAGGAGGAATGTGGATTTATAGCCCATTTTTTGCAACTGAAAGGCGTCCCAACGTGGATTATAAACTCTTTTCCCTTCAATGTATTGTCAAAGGCTTTCACAGCTGAACTCAACTGGTTGTTGTGGCTGTGTGGCCGTGGTCTGGTAGATCTTTTTCCTAATGTTTCTCCTGCATCTGTGGCCGGCATCTTCAGAGGTGTATCACAGAGAGAAGTGTGCTACACGCTGTGTCCAGTGAGAAGGGAATATTTAGTTGGATATATATTGTCCACAGTGGTGGGATCCAAAAATTTTAGTAACAGGTTCCCATGGTGGTGGGATTTAAACTGTGGCAAAGCGCCAATGGTGCTGGGTGGGGCACGATGGGGGCGTGGCCTGGCATTCCAGGGGCGGGGCATTCCTGGGCAGGACTGTGGCAAGGACACAGCTGCTGCGCCAGTCCTTGGGCGGGAAACGAATGCACGCAGGCGCAGGCTGCCACGCACGCCAGTGCACCTCCTGCTAGACTGCTTCAAGTTCTGCACACTACTGCTGAGAGGAGGGGCGTAACTAAGGCAAAAATCACGTGGCAAAATCACCAATTAGTAACCCTCTCTCAGCACACACAAATAATTAGTAACTTACTCTCGGGAACCTGTGAGAACCTGCTGGATCCCACCTCTGATTGTCCATGTCTCGTTTCGTAGTTCCTATGTGTAGTGCCTATGAAATGCAGCATTCAGACTTGTATTAAAGAGCATGAAAGACACTGTTGCCTTAACCATCCTGAAAAATCTGCAGGAGCAGAACATGCTCTAAACAAAACTGGACATAACACTTTATTTGAAAACACTGAAACTCTGGACAATTCGGACAGTTGTCAGACTACACAGGGAGGCTATTGAAATCAACAAACAGCAAGACAACTTCAACAAGAAGGAAGAGACTCTGAGAATTAACAAAACTTGGCTACCAGTACTTAAAAACACCAGAATCAAAGGTAAAGGGCATGCTAGGTTCATGGACAATGAACTCCACCCAACAACCCTTCATTATTCCACCCCATCCCTCTGTATTTGTAAACCAGGAGTAAGGGATTAAACCACAGAGCCCAGGGGAGATGGGTGCTGTGTGCTGAGAGGTGAAGGAAGATGGACAAATGGCAGATGTCCTGGAGGAAGAGACAACAAGGGTGAATCTCCTTTTCCCCCTGCCCTGAAGAAGCCTGCAAATATTTCAAAGCAGAGCGGGAAAGGGGCAGAAGGAAAGGAATCACTCAGAACAAAACACATTAGGCACATAAAGGTAGCAGGAGGCTTGCTGTGTAGGAGAGCATGAAAAAAGCCCGTTTATGTGCCACGCCCTCATTCTGAGAATGAGGATCCTTTTTGTTCTAACATGAGATGATCCGCTGCTAGTGAATTTGTTTTGCAAATTAATATTTCATGACGTTTTATTGCAAGAAGAGAAGTCCAGGACCAGGTGGCTGAAATATAGCTTCAAACTTCATTTTTAAAAAAAAGGCAAAGAGAATGTTCCTAGTGGATTTGGCCCTTCGGAAAGCACTTCTGGTGTTCAAAATGCATCTGCGTAGCCACTGTATTTACCTTTATGGAATGCCACCCAGATGGGAGATTTAGAAACAAAGGAAGAGCACCAGTGTTGTGCTATGGTTAGATTGCTGATCAAGTCCTCCTGAGCCATGGAGCTCAGCAGGTGACCATTTTCCTTCTGCCTCGCCTTCCTCATTGCAAGGACCCTGAATGAGCATTGGATGTGCCATCTTCTTTTGGAGGCTACGGCATCTGTTATGTGCTAGGGGGCTGCGACAGCAGAAATGTTCACAGAACCAACTGTTCTACCCACACGCACAACCTTCATCACTCCCTGCAAATTCTCGGTCACCTTCTTCTCTTTTTGCTTTCATCTTTGGACACGGAAGCGGCGTCTCGGCTCTACTGTCACCCTGGTGTCCTGTGTTGTTTTCTCTGCACACATGTGGAACAGCTTTGGAAGACCACATGATGTCTTTAAGGGGAGCACTATTTGAATGCAAGTGCAGAAACACCCAGGCACACTGGAAACTGAAACAGATTGTGACAGAAACTGGAGCAAGTGCTGAGTGCGTGGGCCTCAGAGAACATGGGATAAGGAACATTCACTCCACCACCCCAACTCTGTGCAGCATTTACTGACTGATACCTCTGCTGAGTCCTGCTGTGCAGAAGGAAGGGAGTTATACCGCAGAAGATTAGTCATGGATCGTGAGACAGAAGACAGTGTGGTGTAGTGGTTAGTGTCCACTCTTCTGGAAAAACCAGATACAAATCCTCTCTCTGTCATAGAAGCCCATCTCAGCCAGCCTACCTAAGAAGATTGTTGTGAGAGACGGGAAAAGGTGTAGATTGCCCCAAGTTCCTTGGAGAAAGGGTGATATAAAAATGTTCTTGATAATGACAACAATTTTATAAACATCCTTCTGAGTTTCAGGTTCTTAAGGTTCCTTAAGGCTCTAATGTTTGTCCTGGGGTTACACAGCCACTTTTGTGATACCTGTCTCCAGAGCCCCGTCTTTGAACAAGAAATAGCCTAACAATTTGGATGTTGTATTGTTGAAGGCTTTCCAGACTGGAATCAACTGGCTGTTTTGCATTTTCTGGGCTGTGTGGCTCCAAGTTACATGTTGCTGAGATGTTCTCTGTGGCTGTGGTCTGGTAGTTTTTGCTCCTAACATTTTGCCAGCATCTATGGCTGGCATCTTCAGAGGCATGTCACGGTAAGATGTGTTTCTCTCTGTGTCATGTCTCATTGTGTTATGCCTCGGCAGATGCCAGCCATAGACATGGGTAAAACCTTAGGAACAAAACTGTCAGACCACAGCCACACAACCTGGGAGACCCACAACATCCAAATTGGACATTACTTCACAATCTACCTACTTCTATTTTCTGGCAAATCATTTCAGATCTGTTTTAAGCTTCCGATGGGCTTGGTTTCTTAGCAAAGACTCTCAGCTCAAGATCATGAGATGGTCTGAAATATTACGTTTAGCAAACAACATGGAAACTTTTGTCTGCCTAGTTTAAAAAAATTAGGGCCAATTCACCTTACAAAGTCCTTGTGTCCCACATATGCTGTTGCAGGTATGGGAGTGGAGCATACCATTCCATGCTTGGAATTTAATTCCACGATGAGGATAATGAAGAAGTTAGATTTATATCACCCCTTTCATCCATAAGGAGACTCAAAGGGGCTTACAATCTCCTTTCCCTCCCCCCCACCACAACAAACACCCTGTGGGGTGGGTGGGGCTGAGACAGCTCCAAAGAACTGTGACTAGCCCAAGGTCACCCAGCTGGCATGTGTTGGGAGTGCACAAGCTAATCAGGTTCACCAGATAAGCCTCCTCAGCTCAAGTGGCAGAGCGGGGAATCAAACCCAGTTCTCCAGATTAGAGTACACCTGCCTTTACACCTACATGAGACAGGGAGCTTAAGCCCCTCTGCCAGGTGCCATTTCCTTGACATAAAATGGCTCCAGAGTGCCAGCATTTGCCATTGGGGAATATGTACTGATGGCTACATGAAATATTTTGCAGTAGCAGTGGTGCCAGAGGCAATTCCCTTGCCTTTTTCAGGCCAGGAATGCAGTAGAGGGGCTTAGTTTCCCTCTCACCATATATCACAGTCCTAAATGAAATTGACCATGCACTTGAGAATTAAGTTCCAAGCACAGAATTCCTAGATCATGTCTACCCACTGGATACGTTGGAGAACTTGAGGAGTTCATAATGCATGACCAGTCCCTTGTACGTTCCAGCACAGTAGTGACAGCTACTATTACAGATCTGCACAAAGAGGACAATTCTGAGTTCCCATCCCCCCCCCAAATTCCAATTCTGCAGGGAAATATTGGCATTCACAAATGAAAGTTGGAAGTTTGGCAGGACATATCCACTTCCTTCGATCTCCGGCTCTGGGAAGAGACAACTACCTGGCCACAATTCTCAACCCAACTTCCAAGAACTCAAGAGGGATTACCAAAAAAGCTTTACAATATATGTGCCGGGTGGTTTCAGTCCTATGTATACTTGGCAGGCAATTACACATTGGAGATTATTCAGATTTGGCTATAACCAGGGCAAGCTTGGCAGCATGACTGTAGCTGACACCATGCCCGCTTGGGGGGGGGGGGGGAGAAGAGAAATAGTGTTGTATAGTACTTAGAGCAGGGTCCCAACATGGTGCCCTTCAGCACCATGACAACACCTTTTCTGGCTCTCCCCAAGTGGTTTTAAGAAGCGGTTAGAGCCAGGTGGGGCTTTTGCATAGGAAGGCTTCTGATTGGCTATTGGAGATTTGATTGACAGTGCAGATTTTTTAAATATGTTGCTTTGGCAGAAGCTGCCACCACAGCACAAGGATCTACACGGTGTTACTAAAGCTCAGCTGTAGGAACCATTTGTGGCTGGCTCCATCTTCTATGGCCACCAGTCCTGTGAAGGTTGACCACTCACTGAACACAACAAGGTGGAAAGGGAAGTGGGAGGCCAGATGGTATCACTACCATGGCTCCCTCAACCAGTGGTGGGATCCAAAAATGTTAATAACAGGTTCCGATGGTGGTGGGATTCAAACAGTGGCGCCGCCGCACACACGCACCTCCAGTCCCTATTGGGCAGGGAGGTTGCTTTAGTAACCCCATCTCGACACTCAGAAAAAATTAGTAACCACTTCTAGAGAAGTGGGGAGAACTGGTTGGGTCCAACCTCTGCCCTCAACCTTTCACATGCTGGAACAACTCTGTCTTACAGGCCCAGAGAACTGCATGAGATCCCACAGGGATCTCACTAGCCAGAGTCTGCAACCTGCGGTTCTCCAGATGTTCGTGGACTACAGTTCCCATCAGCCCCTGCCAGCATGGCAATTGGCCATGCTGGCAGGGGTTGATGGGATTTGTAGTCCATGAACATCTGGAGAGCCACAGGTTGCAGACCTCTGAGCCAGACTGTTCCACCAGACTGGAGCCAGAGCCGAAAAGCCAACACAGTGATGTCACTGCCAGGTTCATACATGAAGTGACATCACAGTTTGAAGCAATGCCTGTTCCACCCTTCCAGGATCTGTAGGGGGAATCGGGGAAGACCCCAATTCAAATCCCTTCCCCTAGAGAACTAGCTGGGTTTCTCTTAAGCCAGTCAAACACTCTCATTCTAACTTACCTCATGGGATCATTGTGAAGGTAAGTGGCAGAGGAGAAACTATGTATACCACCCTGAACACCCTTGGAGAAAAAACAGGACAAAAAAACAACCAAGTTTCAAACGTACTTCCAAGACCAAGAAGATCAGACTGCAAGGATAAACGTGCTCTGCGGGAAACTTGTTGTAATGTTTCTGAATCAACAGAAGATAATTATCATCATAGATATTACTCTGTTAAATTTGTCTACGTTACTAAATCCTGAAGCAGACATTACTACATAAATAGAGTCTGATGTTTATAGATGCTGTTGTGATATAAATAGAATTCTGACGGCACGCTGTTTAATAGGCTTTTCATGTTCATGATTCAGAAAAGCTGTAGAATGAAGGGGCGAAGATGCAGATTCTCAGCCAGGTAGATCAGGGACCTTACAGGCTACACCGGAAACTCACAGATCTATAAATAAGTAGTTCTTTCCATTAATATCAGGAAGGCAAATTCACTGCAGATTGGGGGAAGGGGGAGATTTCAATGCAAGTAAAGTAAAATTCGGCAAATTCACTAGATGCTGAAGTAGGGCATTGCATAGTTTTAACAGAACAAATCAGGCGGGGATATGTTAGAATGCAAAGAAATTATTCACCGTTATTCAGCTGCAGTGACATGTGATAAAGCAATGGAACAAAATTTATGACGTGAAGTTTGGACAGTGCTATTCAATCTAGGTTAGGCACTGCATCCGAGTTCTAGATGTAAAATCTGCACAATAATAAAGGCATGAAATTCTGTATCAATATCCAAAACAAGGGGGTGGAGTTGACCCATCCAACTACCACCCAGTATCACATAGAATCATAAATCATAGAGTTGGAAGAGACCCCAAGGGCCATCAAGTCCAACCCTCTGCAATTCAGGAACACATAATCAAAGCACTCCTGACAGATGGCCAAAAAAGGAGACTCCACCATACTCGGGAGTAGTGCATGCCATTGTTGAACAGCCCTTACTGTCAGGAAGTTTTTTCCTGATGTTTAGGTGAAATCTCTTTTCCTTCACTTTGAACCCATTACTCCTGGTCCTAGTCTCTGGAGCCACAGAAAACAAGCTTGCTCCCTCACCAACACAAGCTTGCTCCATTCAAATATCTAAACATGGCTGTCATGTCACCTCCTAACCTTCTCTTCACCAAACTAAACATACCCCGCTCTCTAAGACTCTCCTCATAGGGCATGGATTCCAGACCTTTTACCATTTTGGTTGCCCTCCACATCTTTTGTTTCTAGGTAAGGTGGTTGAGAGAGCGGCTGCAGAACCTCTTTAGAGTTTCCTGCAGGAATGGATAGGCTCTGCATACATTTCAGTTCAGCTTCTAACCTGGCCACAGTGTGTTTGTTATGAGGGGGAAAGGAAAAGGAGTTTGGAAGCCCCTTTGAGTCTCCTGACAGGAAAGCAACTCCTCTTCTTCTTCTTCTTCTTCTTCTTCTTCTTCTTCTTCTTCTTCTTCTTCTTCTTCTTCTTCTTCTTCTTCTTCTTCTTCTTCTTCTTCTTCTTCTTCTTCTTCTTCTTCTTCTTCTTCTTCTTCTTCTTCTTCTTCTTCTTCTTCTTCTTCTTCTTCTTCTTCTTCTTCTTCTTCTTCTTCTTCTTCTTCTTCTTCTTCTTCTTCTTCTTCTATGCAACAGTCACCTCCAGAAAAGACCACTGCAACTCACTCTATGTGGGGCTGCCCAGAATGCATCCTTACAGAATGTCCTTACAGGGACACCATGAAGAGCACATATCCCATTGGTGCTCTGTCAGCTGCACTGATGCCAAGTGGAATATCAAGTCAGGTTCAAAGTTTTGGTATTAACATTTATAGCCCTGAATAGTCTGGGCATTTGCAAGACTGCCTCTCTGTGTGCCGCCCAAAGAATACGGTTTTCTGCAAATAAACTGTTGATGGTTCCTGGCCCCAAAAATGTCTGGCTGTCCTCAACTAGATAACCAAGACAGACGGCAGGTCCGCCAAGGACCAAAATCATACAACAAAAAGCAAATAGTGGTCCCTAGGCAATCCCCAAACACTTCCCTGAGTGCATAAATATTGAAGCATTTAATCTAAAGTGCTCAAAGCATACACGAAAAACTTTACAAGCAAGTAGGGGCATATATATAAATAGTATAAACAGTATAAACCAGTCCTTCCAAAACAAAAGGCTATCGGGTTTTCTTGGTTGTTTCATGGATCAATACCCAATTCTTCAGTTCATGCAGTCTGCCTGCTTATGGGTCACGGTACACCTTTCATGCAAATGCATACATTGTTCACATTCAAATACTCAGTGGGCCTTTCCCCACTTACCTTAAGCCCCGTGCTACTTGAGGAGAGTAGCATGGGGTCCCCGGCACTCCCCACGAAAGGGGCGGCGACAGCGCAGCCACCCCGACGCTGCCGCTGTCGCGCCCCCTCAGCGAGAGGCATCCCTGGCACTCTTGCAAAGGGCGCCTTTTGATGACCCCGCGCAGAGTGCGGGGTTGTGGGGCGCCCGGGCACACGCCAGGGATGCCGCGCGCTGGGAATTGCACGCAGCGACGGCGGCCGAGGGAAAAGTGGGGAAAGGCCCACTGGGTTCTTTGATTCTTTGATCTGTTCTAAAGGTGTCCATCAAAAACGTGATGCTAGAAATAAAATCTTAGTCTGAACGCCAGTTTCCTATAAGAATGAAGATTTTAATATTCCATAGCTAAATATTCTACAAGGTGTCTGTTGTGGGAAGAAGAGGGGACGGTAAGCCGCTGGGAGGCTCCCAGCGGTTGAAAAAAGCGGGGTATAAATCCAAACCCTTCTCCCACTTTTTCTGTGGTTTAAAAGAGTTGTTGATGGTGGGAGGTGTCTTTTTTTTTTTACCCCACCAATCTCCCGAAGGACTCAGAGTTGCTTACAAGTAAAAGCATATAAAAGCAATACAATAATTAAAAATATATAAACACTATAAGCATTCAAGCCCTTCACTTTTGTTCCCCTTCAAAAAAAATATACAGATCCGGTCCTGGTTCCAGCAGCGATCGAACGCTTCCGGGAGACGTGAGGAGCCTCTCTCTAGTTGTGCCCCGTTGGAGTTCCCGGGCAGCCTTCTTCACAGCTGTGGCTCCGGCCAGGCGTCGCTCCCCGCGCTGAAAAGCTGCTCCGCCTGGTTCCAGTGGCGGTGCGTTCCTCTGGCGCGCCCGGCAAGGGAGCGAGCGGGGCGCTGCAAGAGGTGGAAGGCGCCACCCAGCACGGGCAGAAACGCCCCCGGGAGGCACCTGCGCCGCCCCCGACGACGCTGGCTGGGAGGGAGGGAGCCACGGCAGCCAGAGCCGGAGTAGCCTGCCTGCCTGCCTGCCTGCCTGCAATCCCCCGCCCGGCGGCTCTTCCTGGCAGCGCAAGGGGGCTTCAGGCTGCTCCTGGCTCGGGCTCTGAGGGGCTGCTTGCAGGAGAGGCGAAGAGGAGCGGCTGCTTTTCCCGGGCTGGCAAGCCAAGGTCATCCCGCCTGAGCTTGCAGCTGTCGGAGGTGAGGCGGGGAAGGGCAGGGCTGGCAGGCAGGCAGGCAGGCGGTGGGTCTCCGCGCTTGCTTGCTTGCTTGCTTGCTTGCTTGCCTGCCTGCAGCCGGGCAGGCAGGCAAGCGGTGCATGACCGGGCTAGGCTGGGGTGTGTGGTGGGGGAAATAGGAACAGCCTGGTGGGCAGTCCGCGGGCAAAAAGAGACGCCCGCAATGTTATTGTTTACCCACGTCCCCCCCCCCCCCCCAACATGGGACAGCTGCTTGTTTTTGAATGGCCCCACCGACTGCATGGGATGGGCGGGCTTGGCAAGGAAGTGGGTTCCTTGCATGGCCTTCGCGCCCGGGGCTGGCCAGAGACGTGTGAAAAGGGGTTTTGCAGACGCGTGTTTGCAGATGGCAACTGGGAAGGGGAAGGGAGATGCGCGTCGTGAAGGTTGCTCCACACACCGGGCAAACTGCGTCTTCTGGTCCCCTCGGCTCCCCAAGGGATCTTGTGCAGGGGGGGTGGATGGTGGCCTTTTTTTCTGACCTGTTTGCCGGATGTAATGGGCTTCAGCTGGAAGTTAGACCAGTCATGTCGTCTCCTCCTCCCTGGCCCATTTTTTGTTTGTTTGTTTATTTTGCTTCCCCCCAAAATCTATGCTGCCTTCTGGGGTTATTTTCCCTTAGAAGGAATTGTTAGGTCCTGCAGGAGATTTATGATGGCCAGCGGCCTCAGGACAGAGCAAGGAATTAAACGGATTGGGCTGAGACCCAGATGTGGGACGGGTCTGCAAACTATTTATGGGCTGAGTGACTTATTCCGAAGCAGACCACTACGGGAATTCTGCCCTCCTCCCCCGCAATGCAAGGTCAGGGTGAGGCCTTTAAGAGCTCCTCTGTAGGATTTGTTTGTGCAACGGACATTCTGCAGACTTCAGGATCTGCCGACTTGCTTTCATGCTGTTTTTGGTTATGCAGTTTTAAACGAGAGGCAGTGTTGTATAGTGGTCAGAGGACCTGGTTTAGAACCTGGCCATGCCATGAAGCTCATCGGATGACCTTGGGCCACACTTCCTGTCAGACCTACCACACAGGATTGTTGTGAGGATGAAATGCAGACAAGAGCCATGTACGTAATGTGTGGAAACACTCGATAGATTACTGTTCTGACTAGGGGTAAATTGCTTGAGTCAGTGGCAGCATGTGCTTTAAAAAAACTATTCTGCTGTACATATCACTGCTTTGCTACATTCGTTGGTGAGGAAGGAAGTAAAAAATAGGATATGGGTTCAAGCTTCTAGCTGAGTGGTTTTAAGAAGGGTTAACTTTCATTTGCCTTGGTGTGAATGCAGCATACCGGTAATTATTGGTAGATACCAAGTTATCAGTAGGGAAACGCCAGCATTTCAGCTGGTACATGGCAATGTTCAATCTGCACCAAAGGGACCATGAAAGAACTTGTTCCTACAGCAGAATTCCTTCAGTAAAAAAATTTCCCCATTTCTCCACGACCCAAACAACTGAATTTAGAAAATTATCAGATCGAGAAAATTTTGTTCCGTTGACTTAAGAGCAAAAAGTTTTTTTCCTTCTTTATCTGTAAACAAACAGGTCGCGTTTCCTCTTCCTGTTTCAAAAGCTTTCTTGTTACCAGCAAACCTCAGCAATGCCAATAATACACGCAGGGAGGGCCTTATCTTATTGTTTGTTGATTTCATCTCTATTTGCTGGTGGGTTTTGAAAAAAAAAAACCCGTCTGCGAATGCAGATTTCTGGAGATTTGTCTTTAAGAAAATAAAAACATGAATGGAGGAAAGAGAGGGGTTTTTTTTTGGGGGGGGGGTGTTTTGAGGGGGTAACATCTTGACCTGTTTTGGGGCTATGATAGTAAAGGATGCGTACCATTTGGGCTCAATTCCAGGGGACATTTGTCTGTACGTGCCCCATTGAAACATATGGAGCTATGTAACAACAGGGGTAGGAGAACTTTATTTTGGATTGAGCCCTTTGTCTTTTTTGCTGCAGTGTATGTGGTTTCCTTTTTTTTTTCCTGCCATCCAGTGGAGAAGAGTCATTACCATAGCAACACTACTGTCACAGCATAGAAACCCTTCCTCAGCACAGGTGATGGGGGAAATAAGACAGCCGCCTCGGGGGGGGGGGGGGGGCTGTAGTCTAGTGACGTCTTTTTGCTAAAAGTCCCAAATTTTAATGAGTGCTTTTCTTAGTTTCCATCTTTATGGGGGTGCTTTGGTTGAATTTGGTACCAGGAAACAGGGAAGAGAGTGAAACAGTGGAGAGACGACCAGAAACGTGATATCCCAGTAGTTTATTCCCCATGCCACCCTACGGGTCTTTTTTTTTTTTTGCCATGTATGTAATGTTTATCAGTTCTCAGACTGGTCTGTCGAGCACCTACATTAAACTCTGGAATCCTGTGGCTGTGTCCTAAGTAGAGGTGTTGGGTTTGCTTAGGGATTCCGGTGTTCCCACTGAACTCTGAAACATATTTGGGTGACCTTGGGAGAAGCAGTTGAATTTCATAATTATAAACAAACTCTCAAGGTTAGCCAGGAGAACAAATAGATATTTTTGTGGAGGGAGGGCTTATCGGAGCAAAGTGTGGTGTGATGGAATACGATAAAACAAGTTTCTCAGTCCCTTATACGCACACAAGCCTGCTGCAAGTTCAACTCTGGGCTCTCACAGAGGGGCTGTAGACAGGAACATCAGTGTCTGGGAAACTCCCACCATGTGTAGGTAGGGGAAAACCCCTTGGGAAGATTGTGCCATCTGTGCCTTAAAAAGAGCTATTATAATAATTCATAATAATGAAATTGTGAGCTTTCCTTTTGGTCCACCCAGTACCAAATCCATGAACAGTGAAGAAAGACATGCTCACTTGTGATCTCTCCCCCTCCCCACATTGAATTCCACCATGGCTCCCAAATAGTCTACCAGTTATGCTGTGCAAACTGGTGCATAATTCTTGGGCATCGCTTCCCAAACTATTTGCTGCGGCTGTGGCCCTCCAGATGTTTTGCGGGCAGATATTAAGCTCCTGAAGTTGCTGGGTAGGTGGTGGGCTTCCCTGGCTGAGAGCAGAGGTGATCAGGGCTATATCCTGTTCGGTGGTTCCCCTTTTGGTGGTCCCATAACATCTGAGGGACCTACCGCCCCCTCTGGGGGGAGGGGTTAATGACTGGACACAAGGCACTGTATCTTAGAAAGCTGTGTTTTATGGGGATTTTTAGTTGTTTTAATCTTAATAGAGCCATAAGTTTCTATTGTAAATTACTGATGTTTTAACTTGTGCTCTACCTATATGATGTAAACCACCCAGAGCCCTTCGGGGGTGGGCGGTATTCAAAATTAATAAATAATAATAATAAAGGTGGCAATAGGTTTGTGAATTCATCCGCCATTTCCTGGACCATCTCTGTTCTAGAATGTTCTGCTTGGATCCTAGCACTTTGGGGACAGAACCAGGTTGGCACTAGGACCCAGGCAGAGCATTCAAGAATTACGGTGCAGGAAATAGTGGATAAATTCACAAATCTCCTGCCATCTTTATCCTGAACAGGGTATAGTTCAGACCCTATTGCTGTGGTTAGAAGGTATAAATGGCTGGAAGTGAAAAGACAGGAATTACTCTATCGCTGCGCTGTAGTAACTCCATGCCCTTCCTGCACTTCCATGATGTCCACAGAAGACTACGGAAGGGGCGTGGCATTTTATTCGTTATAACCCCTTCCGTGGCTTTGAGATGTTTCTGCCTATATGGGGAAGAGGGACTTTGGACTGTATACAAACACAGATGACTTGGTGGACTGCATAGTGGGAAACATGTCTGAAAAATCCTCTATTAAAGATAGGGTCTCTTAAACTAGAGATGAGGAAGGAAAATTGTAGTACTAATCATAGTGAATTTGAGCTGCGTTTCAATGGACTTAGAATGGTATAATTTTAGTTAGGATTATACTATCAGTGACAATGAAGGGTCAAACTTTGTTCTTGTTGGTTTTGTATGCGCAAAGCTTTTTTTCCTATGGGAAACGGGCATCTCTTCCCGCGTACAGACATGTCCGTGAACTGAATTTCTTTAAATCAGAAGCCCTTTCATTACATTGGTGTAGGTCAGTCTTTTGTGATTTTATGCAGACATGCTCATGCCAGTCTGGCACAGTTTATTGAACACTGGAGTCATGACAGTATAATGCTGAAATTCTCAGATGGCATGCAAGCGCACTCCTGTATAAGGCCAGCCTAAAAGATAGATCAGGAACTTGACTGAGAGCTTTGGGGATTAATTGATATGACCTAAATGGCATGGCAGAGCCAGGATGGTGTAAAGGTTAGAGCGTTGGACTATGATCTTGGAGACCTGGGTTTGAATCCTCATTCTGCCATAGAATTTTGTGGGGTGACCTTGGAGCAGTCCCACGGTCTCCTATCTAGCAGGATTTTGTGAAAATAAAATGGAAGAGAGGAAAATGATGCTATGAACTACCATGGGTTCCCACTGGGGAGAAAAGGGGGATAAAAATGAAGTAAAGAAATGTTTTTTTAAAATCAACTGATTTTAACAAATCAGCTGATTTAATTAGGAAGATTTTAGTTTGTGGTGAATTCATCCTGAGGTAACTACTATGCATTCAGCCTGTGGTTCAGCTTGCTTTCAGCAGCGGGTTGTAAAAGAGCTGGCTGTGAGGAAGAAAAATACAGCTGCTTTGCTGAACCTCCACATGCTGATTTGGGTCATGTGAACTGGTGAAGGATCCAATCGCTGTTCTCTGCTGATGGGTGGTAGTGAATGAATAAGGATAGGAATATAAAAAAAAAAGACATAGCAAAGCATAGGTGTGCCCGAGCAGAAACCAAACTGTAAACCGAAACAGAAGAATATTAGTTGCCTTTTGCATTTTTGCAAGTTGGAGTAATACCACAAAGGGCGTTGAAGGGATATTGGTCAGCAATGTACCTTTTACACTGAAGGAGAAGCTACAGGGAGTGTATGCATTTAAAATTATGATTCTGGGCGATAATGAGCCTTGTGTGACTTCTTAGTACCTTAGATAACATTTGCACACATATGTTTTTGTTTTTAATTAAGATAAACTCCTATGATATAGGGAGAGCCAACGTGGTGTAGTGGTGAAGACGTCGGTCTAGGACACAGGTGTCAAACTCGTGGCCCTCCAGATGTTATGGACTACAGTTCCCATCATCCCCTGCCAGCATGATGCATGAGCATGATGCTGGCAGGGGATGGTGGGAACTGTAGTCCATAACATCTGGAGGGCCGCGAGTTTGACACCTGTGGTCTAGGACCTGGCAAAACCCAGGTTCAAATCTCCACTTGTGCCATTGATGACCTTGGGTCAGTCACACACTCTCAGCCCTGGCTAATATTTGGATGCAAGAGCTCCAGGCCCTTGTGAAATCCTAACACAACTCTTCTGTGTTTAAAAAAAATCCTTCTCTTGATTCTTTCCTCAGTCTTTTTATCTCAGGAGTATACTACTCAACGTCAACAACATGCTTCAGAACACAGCAGTACCCTGACATTTTGTAGGCCAGCTCTGCAGTGTCTCTATATTTTGGTTTTTGAGAGATTGTTCTAGTAACAGTCTGCTGAGGTAACTTTCAGCCCCAGCATACTTCCAAGGTCCTTGTTTAAAGGAGTCCAAATAAGAGAGGAATTACTACATTTTCCTACATGTTTTTATCTGGGGGGTTAATTAGCCTTGGTTGAAAATCTAGATCCTGGCAGCAATTTCCATCTATTTGATCTCATTAAGCCTGCCAGATATGAAGAGACTTCGCATATAATGTATTTTCTTCCCTCTCGGGTGCTGATAGAAACTTCTCTTTGAGACTTCTCTTTGAATCTGTTCCGGAAGCTGGTGGCTGCAAGTTGAAAAGCAGGTTCTAATTTTGGCTGCTTTCTCCAGATCTCTTCAAAAGTTGTGTCCCCAAGATATAGGTCAAAGGGCAAGGGGGTGGAGTGGGATGTGACACTTCCTTTTTCTTCATGTTAGAAATCCTTACCAGCCATTCATTTGAGGCCGCTCTCTTTTTTAAGTATATGTTGAACATCAGTAATTAGATTTGCATTCAAATCTTGGAGAATCTAAAATAGGGATTCCCAAAGTGGGTGTTACCGGTCCCCTGGGGGCATGGAAGTATCAAGGGGTGGTGGTGAGGAATTTTGCAGCACTAGGGGTTTCCTGGGCCAGCTGGTGGGTGAAAGGTTCTTGGAGCAGAACCCTGATGCTACAGCCCAGATCTAGCTGCAACCACCCTACCCTGAGAAGCATTGTTGTGTGCTTCCTCCAGGCACTGTTGCTGACTGGTGCATGTGGAACCGGGGCGGGATGGTGGTGCGGGAAAGGCCCCCTGATTGGCAGGGGGAGGAGATGAGGTCGCTGCCCCCAGCCCTGCGGAGCAGCTCCTGAGGTGGGTGGCTGGGTGCGTGGACTGAATTTTTCTTACAGGGAGCTGCTAAGCCTATGCAGTGGCGTAGGAGGTTAAGAGCTCATGTATCTAATCTGGAGGAACCGGGTTTGATTCCCAGCTCTGCCGCCTGAGCTGTGGAGGCTTATCTGGGGAATTCAGATTAGCCTGTACACTCCCACACACGCCAGCTGGGTGACCTTGGGCTAGTCACAGCTTCTCGAAGCTCTCAGCCCCACCTACCTCCCGGGGTGTTTGTTGTGAGGGGGGAAAGGGCAAGGAGATTGTAAGCCCCTTTGAGTCTCCTACAGGAGAGAAAGGGGGGGATATAAATCCAAACTCTTCTTCTTCTATGCCATTTTGATGGCGACTGTGAGGAAGGTGCAAGGCACGGGCTGGCTACTGGGGTAGGCAAGATTCTTAGTCCAGGCTTCTGTGGTGGACTGGGCCTGTGGCAACTGGCTGGCTGGGCAGGAGCAGAGGGAGGCGGGCTTGGCACACCCGCCCACCAACCCCTGCAGGGTCGGGCCTGTGTGGCTGTCCCACCCTTCCCCCATAGAAAGGGATGCACTCCCTCTAGGCCAAACACTCCCTATCTAAGCCAAGGAAGGGCCACTGTGAATGGTGGGCTTCTGAATCACCCAGATCCCTAACAGGAGGCTGGGGGGCTGTTGAATGTTTAATTATCTGAGGAGCAGCCAGAACACACTCTCTGGGCGTTTCCCCACTCACCCTGATCCCCCCTATGCCGCGTGCTGCTCTCAGTGTGCGGCATCCCAGGCGCGAGCGCCGTTAAGAAGGCGCCGTTAAGAAGAGCGCCTGGGATGCTGCGCGCTGAGGGGGCGCGGCAGCGTCGAGGCAGCTGCGCTGTCGGCGTCCCTGTCATGGGGAGTGCCGGGGGACCCCACGCTACTCTCCTCAAGTAGCGCGGGGCTTAAGGTAAGTGGGGAAAGGCCCTCTCTCTCTGTCTCTCTCTCTCTTCCCTTTCATATTGCTAAAGTAGCTCAGTAAATTGGTTTACTCTTACAAGGACATGTTTTGTTTGTGAAATGCATACCTGTGTTTACAGTGTTAGACGTTGTTTTGAATTTGCAGTAGACCTAATACCAAGAAAGAGCTGTGTGCTTATTTGGGGTGGGGGCACTAGGGATGTGGCCTGAGAGCCAAGGGGGCAGCAGCCTGAAAATTTGGGTAAGGGATCATTTATCTAGAACATGCCTGATTTTTATGCAAGAATAAGACGCTGGTAACATTATATTCTTGGTCCTGACGTCATCTTCAGGCTGAGCCAGGGGCCCATCGCAAGCAGATATAATAAATGAAGCTAAAATATGCAGAGAAGGTATTTGCGTTGTATTTTCATGCTTCAGCCTTGCCCAGCCTCGGTCTCCCCACTCTTCTATTGGAGGACGATTTCTTGGGCTGCAGTAAAGCTTGAAACCTAGTTGAATAGAGTGGTAAGATATAAGCCAGTAAGCTGTTGACCTTGCTATTTTCTGTTTGCAATACTGTAAAAATCCAACCACCATAAACTCTGTTCTGTCATATAGACCAGCTGGAAAGTTGATCAGAGATGCTGCTTTGGGGGCACAGGCTAGATTAGACGGGTGTTGGGTGTCATCCAGCCCTGCTTCTTTAGGGTTCCTTATATAGACAGTAAAGGACAACCTATGCACAATGGGAAGATCTCTGAATCCCTTTCATCTGTGTGTGACAAGTTTTTAAAAGAACAGCACAGAAATTGAATGTCGATATTGCCAGATG
The DNA here is from genome assembly GCF_021028975.2 of Sphaerodactylus townsendi. NCBI lineage: Eukaryota > Metazoa > Chordata > Lepidosauria > Squamata > Sphaerodactylidae > Sphaerodactylus > Sphaerodactylus townsendi. The sequence continues at coordinate 74,540,714 of NC_059434.1, forward strand.
GGTATTAGCATCTACATAAAGAAATATTTTGCCTAAAGAAATATGAAATAAGAAATAAGGTTTTTTTAAAAAAAAATCAGTGAAACTCCATGCTATCTTCTTAAAATTACCTTGCAGAGAACACTTTTGAGCAGGCAGTGAGTGGATCCCCTGCAAGGAGCCCTCGGGTGGCACGGGGCCCACTGGCACTGTTGTTGGCACCTGTCAAGCTTTTTAAGGAAGTGGGTGAGGCCAGGTGGGGCTTTTGCCCAGCAGGGTTTCTGTTTGGCCGCAGGAGATCTGACGTGCTGTACATATTTCTAACACATTGTTTTGGTAGCAGCTGCTGCCACAGTAAAAAGATCTTCATATGACTCAAGCCAGATAATGTTTTTGAACAATATATTCATTTTAAAAGGCATCTTGTTAAAATGCAGCTTTTTCCTAAAATGTTTGTGAGTTACTGCTAGAGTTATATGGGACCCCCCATAGAGCCTGGAGCAGAGGGAGGGGAGGGAGGGGTGGCATGCAAGGGAAGGGGAGGGAGGGAGTAAGGGGTGGCATGCAAGGGAGGGGGAGGGGCCCCAGCATCTGGACGAGGCCCTCCCACCCTTGCAGAGGGAGAGGGAGGGGAAGTTGGGGTGGCATGCAAGGGGAGGGAGGGAGTAAGAGGTGGCAAAATGTTGTACACTGCCCTGAGCCCTCCAGAGAGGGCAGTATATAAATTAAATTTCAAATCAAATCTCTCTCCCCCACATTTTGTGGCTGGCTCCACCTCTTGGGACAGCCATTTTGTGGCTGGCTCCACCTCTTATGGTGAACAGTTTATGCTTGCATCCACCATCCTGTGTCAGAATTTCAAAGGTGCCCACGGGCTCAAAAAGGTTGAAGACCCCTTAAATACTCTATCCTTGAAAAAAAAAATCAGTCAGGTATCACCCTAATGTGCGCATCTATAAATATATTTCCTTTTAAAGTTGTTTTCTGGATTTCAAACTCTACAACTGTTTTCCTGAAACAAAGACTTGTTATGACTGGTATTCTAATAACCGCTATTTAGTTACTTATTAAATCTGCAAAACTCAGTGTCCTCCAGGCACTCCGTAGGTAAAACAGCTTGCATTGCTGTCGTCTGCGAATCTGGAAATCCACCAGATTTAGCGTTCCGAACAGTCAGGCCAAGACTCTGCCAAACAAGAATAGTAATATTTCAGTGGCGTAAATGCCTTGGGCTGAATTCAAAGCCAAGTTCTTTCCCCCCCCCCCTTTCCAAAGTCAGTGATCAAAAGGGCGCGTTGAAAAATATCTGACTGCTATGTAACTTAAGCTCGTGAAAAATCCAAAGTATCCACTGACCACTGCCTGTTTGCATGGCGTTCTGCTCTGGTCTTGTTTTCTTGCCATCGGCGCCCAGAAAGGGTGCATAATACACCACTGTGTAAGTTGTTCCTGGAGCAGATACTCAAATAATTACTTGCCTTCAAGAACAAAAAAGATTCTGGTGGCACCTTGAAGACTATCAGATCATGGCATGAGCTTTTGTAGACTAGAGCCCATTTCATCAAGATCCCTGACGTGAATGCTCAGTCTGCAACATTTGAGATATATATGGCATGCTTGCAGAGGGTCATAATTGTACGCAATGGGTCAAAAGGCCCATTTTTTGCAATGCAAATCATATGGTTTGACATGACGATGCAAAACTCAGAATTATACAAGCTAAGCACAGTGACCATCTACAACAATTGTACTCAGTGATAACAGGCCCTTCAGAGGCTCGTCTGAACATGAATGATCCACTTTCAATCCACTTTGAAGCTGGATTTTACTGTGCAGACTAGCAAAATCCACTTTCAAACAATTGTGAAAGTGGATTGAATATGCATTATTCTGCATGTGCAGAAGGGGCCAGAGTTATATCATTGTAGAGTTGGAAGTAACCGTAGAGGTCATCTAGTCCAACCCCCTGCTCAATGCAGGATCAGCCTAAAACACCCCTTGAAAGTGTTTGTCCAGCTGGTGCTTGAAGATTTCCAGTGCATTTAAAGGGATTTAACAAAGCTCTTTATGTTGCAGCTACCAGGTGTAATGGGATCTGTGCCTTTAAGGGGGAGGTGATGAGTGGAGTTAAGAGAACCAGGAAAAGTGGACCCCTGTACCGAATCCTGTTGCTGAAAAACTCTTTGGCCCACGAGACGTGGAACACTCTTACCTTGGGGCTCTTAACTGCGCATTGGGACTGTAGTGTGGTCTCCTTGCCTTTTCTGTTTACATGCAAGGAGGCATCCCAGTGCCTGGGCCACTGCTGCTTGCTGAAGTCTCAATGGGGGCTCCACTTTTCCTGGTTCTCTTAACTCCACTCATCACCTCCCCCTTAAAGGCACAGATCCCATTACACCCGGTGGCTGCAACATAAAGAGCTTTGTTAAAGCCCTTTAAATTGCAGTTATATCTATATGATTTTCCACATGGCTGCTCTGACCTGGATAGCCCCAGGCTGTCCTTATCTGTCAGATCTCAGAAGCTAAGCAAGGTCGACTCAGGGTAGTATTTGGATAAGAGACCTCCAAGGAACTCCATGGTCACAAAAAAGCCAGGTTGATCTGCAATAGGGGAGCAAGATTTGAACCCAGAAGCACCGTAAAAGGTTTTTGATCCTTGAAAGCTGGTGCCCTGGAAATCTGGTTGATTTTTAAGGTGCTACTTGGTTCAGATCTTGCTTTCCCATCACGTGAACGCTCAGGCCCCTTCCGCACATGCAGAATAATGCACTTTCAATCCACTTTCAATGCACTTTGCAGCTGAATTTTACTGTGCGGAATAGCAAAATCCACTTGCGAACAATTGTGAAAGTGGATTGAAAGTGCATTATTCTGCATGTGCGGAAGGGGCCTCAGAGCCACACTAGTGCCAGGCTTCACTGAGTGCAGGTGATCACTGCTTATATACAGTTGAAGAGCTAACTTTTTCTCTCTCCTTTAATACTAGAACACAAGGACAGCCAGTTAACTTATTGGGCAATAGATGCAGGTTGGGCAAAAGGAAGCACTGCTTTCTCAATGAGTAATTAAATTCTGGAACTCACTACCAGTGGTGATTAGACAAGTTCATGGAAATTAAATCTGTCAGTGGCTACTAACTGTAGTGACTAAAGGGAACTTCCCCATGAAGAAGCAATAAACCTCTAAATAGTAGTGCTAGGAGGCAAAGTCAAGAGGGAGACCTCACCCTCTCTAGGTCCTGTTTTTTTGGCCCCAGAAAGAAGTTGGGAGACTTCTTATTTGGAGGTTTTTAAAGAGAGGCTGGATGGCTATTTGTCAGGATTATGTGTTCCTGTATTGCAGGGTGTTGGACTTGATGGCCCTTGGGGTCTCTTCCAACTCTATGATTCTGTGATGGCTGTGAAAACGCTGGACTAAATGGATCTCTGATTTGATTCTGCAAGGCATCTTGTACATTCTTACTGTACATTCCCAAAAATAAACCTATTTGAGTGTGAGGGTGTGTGTGTGTGTGTTTTTTTAAGCCTGTGAAAAAGGTCTGTTGGTTACGGAAGCCTGAGAAATGTTAATCCATCTGTTTCAGTGAATAGTGAATGTGGCTTCCTCAAGTGTCTGTAGAAGCAAAGCTTTTATATGTGCTTCAGCAAATGCTTTTAACTTGTGTAGCCAGACACTGTTGTTCATATGCATTTTTACAAACTCTTCTCTCAGTTTGTTTGTTTTTTTACTTTGCTGAAGCCTTATATGGTTCACATTCCAGAATATGGCTGGCCTGACAAAGAACGAAGGTCTTGGTTCCAGGTTGCATTGGAGGAAGAGAAGAGAATATTATATCCAGAGGCGGGATCCAGCAGGTTCTCACAGGTTCCCGAGAGTAGGTTACTAATTATTCGTGTGTGCTGAGTGGGGGTTACTAATTGGTGATTTTGCCACGTGATTTTTGCCTTAGTTACGCCCCTCCTCTCAGCAGTAGTGTGCAGAACTGGAAGCAGTCTAGCAGGAGGTGCACCGGCATGCGTGGCAGCCTGCGCCTGCATGCATTTGTTTCCTGCCCAAGGACCGGCGCAGCGGCTGCGTCCTTGCCACTGCCCCGCCCAGGAATGCCACGCCCCCGGAATGCCCGACCACGCCCCCGTAGTGCCACGCCCAGCGCCATTGGCGCTACACCACAGTTTGAATCCCACCACCATGGGAACTTGTTACTAAAATTTTTGGATCCCACCACTGATTATATCCCCTGTTAGGAAAAGTGAGTTGGGTCCCACATATGGGGGTGGGGGGTTGTTACGGGAGAAGTTCTGCTTTTGGATGTGTGAATTTCAAGGTAATCTCGAGAACCGTCATGGGCTCTGCTACTCGAGACGGTAGGAAGAAACTCACATTTCTGAATGCTCCTCCATACAAAACAAAAAATTACCTGCCTGTAAGTATCAGGGTAAAGGATTCCAGCTTCACAGTTTCCTTCTGGCATGCTTGTTTTTTATATCTAGGACTTTTTTAAAGTGATGAGTACTTTCCTGTGTCTGTCCAGCTGCCAACAGAAGTGGTACAGCCTGAACACCCATCTACCACATAATTTCCTGTTGTGAGAGTTAGATTTTAAATGGGCCAGCACGGCCTGGTTTCAAATTTCCTCTTAGCCTGCCATTGGCAGTATGGGGTGCCCTTTATTCCTGCTTGTAAGATTGTTAATAAAAATTACTGAGATAATTGCCTGCAACCCCAATGGGGTTTGAACCGGGGGTGTGTGGGGGAGGTGGTTAGCCAGACTTTTGTGTAGAGTGTGCCATATTGCTCAAACCAAGGAGGAAGTTAGTTGTTAGGTTAGGGTGCTGTTCATAAGATATTGTCGCTGGCCAGCATATTTGTAGCTGCTTACTTAACTTGTGAGGTCAGCCAGTGAGTAGAATTGGAAATTATGCCTTCTCAACTGTTGATCCATCATATCTTGAAAGCCTCTCAGATTCAATGCTGGCAGAAAACAGATTTCTGCTCAATAAGATTCTGGAGATCATGCTATTACAGTCTTCCTGTACAGCATTTTAAATGGAATATTAACCAGAGAGAGAGAGAGAGAGAGAGAGAGAGAGAGTTTTCCATGAGATTAGTAAAGGATGACGTCTGTGTATAGCCAAGTGTCTGGTAGGAACGCTTTACAATGAGGCTGCAGTATTTGTAACAATGGGGAAGAAGAAGGTTTCAGATCTGTGAGGTAGGGATTTTGGGTGTGACTTTTCAGAACGGCTCTCCCACATACCTCATCCTTGACCCAGGTCTGCAGAGCTTATGAACCACAAAGCTGAACTCAGCTCATTGGCCCTTTAGTGTAGCTACCAAGTGTTTGAGGACCCTCCTATGTCAACAGTACTAAGCAGGCACTGATGGGGGCGGGGTTAGAGAGCTCAGCTGCAAATGAGACACCATACAAGGTATGTAGAGTGTTTACCATGGTGGGTCACAGCCTTTTTGATGCCTGTTCTAGAATTTTCTTGGTTGCCAATGCCACGTCTTTCTCACCACAGATATCAATATACTGTCCACCCCCTTCTTGGGGCCAGTTGCAAAAGCAACCGCCCTCAATCAACATAGGGCACTCTATGTAGTCTGGGACTTGCCAGGGATGCAGAAATAAATGACTTTGCAAATTAATCAGATTAATTTTACAGTCATATCAAAAATCGCTGGTTTGAATGTACTATTAGAAATACATAGATAATCATGAAACTGTTGCGAGATTATCTCCGGTTCAGTTTAGGCCACAAGGCTGTGTGGTTCTTTGTTACGGTATTTGCACTTTGCACAAATGCCTGCCTTATCTGTATGTAGAGAAAGTTGGTTAAAATATTCCCAAACGGGGTCTCTTACAAGTTTGCTGCCAGTATAGATTTTTCCCTCCAGGGAGAGAATAATATGACCTACATATCTTTGAGACCACATCTCCCCCGTATTGCCCTCAGAGACCCACCGTTCGTCGGAGGGGAACCTTCTGGCGATCCCTGGCCTGAGAGATCTCCGTCTGGCTTCAACAAGAGTCAGGGCTTTTACGGCCTTAGCTCCAGCCTGGTGGAACAAATAGCCGAATGATGTTAGAGCCCTGCGGGAGCTACCACAATTCTGCAGGGCCTACAAGACGTGGCTGTTCCACCAAGCTTTTTTCTAGCCAGCCAGATCGAGTCAAGTAAGATCATCTCCTTTCAGCCTCCAGAGCAGGGGTGGAGCAGACTTCTATTTCTATTATCCGCTGCCATCTGTTTTTCTCATCTGTTTTGTCATTGAAGGGTTATTGCTTTTAATATTGCATTGTTGTTTATATTTTAAATGTTTTAAGGGCTGTATGATGATTTTATGTTGTGACCCATCCTAAGCCCTGCGGAGATAGGGCAGGATATAAAGTGATTAAATAAATAAAATAAAATAAACCTCAGGCTATGCACACAAAAATGTGATAAACCTCAGACTATACCCACAAGACTTGTGGAGATTCACTTTTATTTTTAATGCTTTCCCCTCCCTCCTCACACTTAGCTCCTTGTGCAGATCTATACCACTACAAACAATCACTACTGATTGGTTCCCCACCCTGGGACATGGACAGTATATACCCCAAACATCCCCTTCTCTCTGGACACAGTGTGTAACAGACTTCCCTCTGTGATACACCTCTGAAGATGCCAGCAACAGATGCAGGCAAAACGTTAGGAACAAGATCCAGCAGACCACGGCCACACAGCCCGGAAAACCCACCAGAACCAATCTTCTATTTATTAAACTTCTTGAAATGTAGCACTTCAGATGCAAGGGATTGGTTCTGTGTACATAGATTTGCAAAAGACCAATGGGATTAAGGTCTTTTTCTCAGCTCTGTATATTTATTTTATAACATTTTATCTGTGAAGAAGAGGCATGCCATCTCTGCAGACACAAATTCACAGTTTTGAGAACTACCAAACCAAGCATGTATGATAAGATCTTCGAGACAGAAAAAACTGCCCAGAGTAATCTTACAGAAAGCTCTGGAAAAGTTTGAATGGATTAATGGAATTCATTTTCCAAAAAAAATTAAACATTGCCCCATGCTACATAATTAAGAACTCATCCTTATTTTCATGATGAATAACCTTTGGACTGTAATGTATCTTAAATAGAAGACTACGTGACAGGGAATGTAGTAAGGAGAAGACTCAGATGAGCCATTTGATGCAAGTTAAGTCAGGAGTTCCCGGACCTAGCTTGCAGAGGTCAGTTCTGCACAGCAAATGTAAAACGGGTTGCAGCCATTATAAAAGAACCTGTTTTCCTTTTTCCCGTTCAGATATATGCCGTGCAGGCAGCAATTGAAGCCCATGGAAATAATCCGGGTTTCTTTCATGCCTTCACACAGAGACGCTTCTCTCTTTTTTATTATTTCCTACAACACATGCATAGCTACGTAGGCATACAGAAATGAACCCCTACAGCCATGCCAATCATCCCACAATATGATTGGCTGCCCCTGCGTAGCTGTGCATGTGCAACACGCAAGATTAAAAAAGAAAAAGGGGCCTCCCTGCAACAGCAGGGCGATAATGAACGTATTGCTTTGGCAGGTGGATTCTCCCTGACTATGACCCCTTCCACACACGCAAAACTGTTTGCAAGTGGATTTTGCTATTCCGCACAGCTTCAAAGAGCACTGAAAGCAGTTTGAAAGTGCATTATTCTGCATGTGCGGATTGAGCCTATGAATGGTGAGGTGGAAGGGAGGGAAATACAACACCTCCTGCCTGACCTTTTACGCAGGAACAGTTGCAGTCCTGGATTTTGCAAAAGAATCGCTAGTTTAGCGATTTTCAAAAATCCCAGATTGAGAGAAATATAATGGTACAGACTCATTTTGGGGGACGGGACTTACACACACACACACACACACACAGCCTGTTTGTATTGTGTGCTATGCCTGTTATATTTGCCCGTGCGGAATCCACCACACGTAACAGGAGCTCACCTTAAAAAAAAAGTGTTTTCCTTTCCTCTTGTTCTGTTTTCACAAGAAAAAAAAAGACTGGGTCTGAGGGGCCTTTTGTCCCTCTGCCAGGAGCCATAAATCTGCCCTGAATTAAAAAGCTGGGTGGACCCCACCCTATGTTCCAAGCCCTGGAAGACAGTTTGCCATTACTGTATGAAAACACCTGTGCTCTCCCCTTCAGTCACGGCCTGCCACCTGGATGTCTGGAGATGGGCTAACAAAGGACATGGTGTGTCACGTCCCCCCCTCCCCCTCCTTGGCCCCAGTCAAAAATAGACTTCTTATATGATAGAGAAGTATAGGTAAGGGTTTTCCACTAAATGACTGTGAAGAACAGGGGTCTCTCCCACTCCCCACCTTGATTGCAGCCCTTGTTCAAACAGCATCTTCCATTTAGCCTGTAAATCTTAAAGCTGGCCTTAGGTCATCCAGAGCAGCTGTAAATGAGCCTGGTTGAGTAATATGCCTTCTGAAGCTCCCAGCGTGAAACCCCAGTCTGTGGCAACAGGGCTGTTAGCAAGACTAGCTCTTCGTGTCCAGTCCCAGGTGAAAAAAAGGCCAAGGCGGTAAGGAAATAAATTACTACCATTCAGGTAAATGAATGGCACCCTTTGAGTGCCTGCGCTACGTGAATAACCTGGATCCGTCAGTGACCTCTCATTCAGAAGAGCAGAGAATGCTTTAAAACTATTGTAATAAACCGCCCATTTTTCATTTTAAGCTGAGGGGACAGTTTTGTTGGGAAGTATCAAGCGATAAGAGCAGAGAAGGGGCAGTTTAAATTGGAAACTGAAAAAGAGCAAGTGTAATGGCTAATAAAATTTGAGCTGGGAAAATCTTCCGTTCGTTTCACATCTTAGGGAGGAACTTCCTGTTTCTGTGAGGATAAGCTGTTTTTTTTTTACAAAATGATCAGGCAGAGGGGTTTTTTAAAAAGTTTTTCAACAAATGCAGCCACCAACCCCACAAACCTAAGGGGGAGATTGGTATAAGGGGAGAGAGACTTATAAACCCTGTTTCCTTAGGCCAAGCTCCCACTGAAAACAGCTCTTCCAAAGGGTATCCATAAACTGGTCCAATAAGCATAAAACCAGTTTGCAGTGGCAAATTTCAGTGGAAAGATGGCTCCAGTGAAAAAGTATGGATACCCCTCCGGTCCCTCACCAGTCTCTCTCCTTAAATTGTATCCTAAGAAACTGAGTTTTGTTGTATTTTCTAAAAATCAATCGAAAGAATCATGGAACTGCAGGTGACATGTCATTCTTCCTTTACTTGTGATCCTCAGAACACTTTTCAGGGAATAAATCCTATTGAATGAAGTAAGGCTTACTTACAAGTAGCTCTACCTGGGTTTGCTCTCCTAGTGGCCTTAGACAAGAGACTGTTGGTTTTATTCCCACAGACCTACTATTGTGTGGATAATACTGTTGTCTCTTAAGTAGAGAGACGGCTTGTGGAACATACTGAATCTCCAAAGTTTACATAAATGCAGAATGAAGTTATCGATTTGAGTTCTTTTTTCCTTGTACCTTCACAATTTGTTGTGTGAAATACAGCGGCAAAATGTAGAACGATTTCTATAGAATCCTTAGTATTCCTTTTTTCCCCGCCCTGGTGACATTGTAACTTTTTTCCCATTGTTAACTTCCCTAATGCTTCAGTTTGAAAAGGTCTGGAGACTTCTCCAGTAGTAGAGAAAGTTCTAGAACTGGCCCACACATCTTCTCACTCACTATGCCAAATACAGATGTGTGTCTCAGATTTGAACCTGAGCCTCTCCCTACCCTTACCCATGAGTCATGAAAAAACTAAGCCTTACGTAATTCAGAGTAAACCTCAGAGTTGCAAACTTTGGGATTTTAAATCCTGTTTGCTAGGCTCCCACACTCAGCAGCAATTATATTAACTTCCTCAGGCCCTTTCATTGACATAAAAGAATTGAGCAGCAGAGTGTTTTGCAAACATTATTGATTTTTATCTTCACAGCAACTCTGGGTGGCTGAGAGCTGCCATTTATTTCTGTTTTACCAGTGAAAATCAAGGTGTACAATATAGGACAGAGGGATAATAAATTGCGTCTTCTGTGAGACTGCATCCCCTTGAATCCCCTCTGCAGTTTCAAGACCCCGGGGGGGGGGGGGGGGTTGCGCCGCTTCATACCGGAAAAGTCTGGGAGATTTAGGGGTGAACCCTAGGGAGATTTGGGGACTTGAGGGACCTCACCAGGTACAATGCTATAAAAGCTGTGCTCCAAAGCAGCCATTTTCTCCAGGGGATTCCAATGTCTGGAGATTAGTTGTAATTTTAAGATATCTCCAGGCCCCACCTGGAGGTTGGCAACACTAAGGCTACAACATTTAGGCTAGGGAGGGGGGCATTTTACTCAGGCCTTGTAGACCAGTGGACAATCCTGTGACGCAAGCAAAAAGAACTGAGGCTAAGTTGTGGTTCTCATTTCACGGTATTTATGAAAACCTCTTATCTGTGTCAAACACCTCTCCACCTGGTCCTGATTGTGTGAGATTTTCTGGAGCCACTGAGAAGCTGTATTGGAGCGGACCAAGTAGCTAGGGAGTTGCTGACTCAACCCCAGAATTTGCTGTTGTAGTTAAAATAGGGCAGCCACTTGCGCAAGAAATTGTCAGGGAAGTGGGCGTCGATAGCCTGTGGCTTATTCTGTGCACCGAGCCAGTAACTGTGGTTGAACTTGAAATGTATTTTAGCAAGCAAAGCACTCGTCAAAAATTGCAGACATGACGATGGAATAAGAGCTCCCAGCTAGGTATGTATATGAAGTGCCACCATATCACTTCAACTTACAGCAACCCCTCGTGGAGTTTTCCAGACAAGAGACAAACAGTGGTTTGTCACTGCTACCTCTGCATAGAAACTCTGGACTTTCTCGGTGGTCTCCCATCCAAGAACTAATCAAAGCAAATCCTGTTTAGCTTCTGACATCTGACAAAATCCAGTTAGCTTGCGCTATTCAGGTCAACCAGCTATACTAGACATTTTAAGAAATGACCTCCATACAGGGCTAGAGCGAGGAGGAACCGTGCCCGGGGCACATATGTGTCCTGCGCCCCTGCCACACACACACCCCGCCGCCACCCAGAACGCCCCCTCCATGCCCCTGGACCGGCACGTGCCCGATGCGTTGCCCCCCCCCCCCCCCGGTGCTTTGCAGCACCCTCTGGACTATGTCTCCCACAATCCTTTGCTTTTTGTTTCGTTGTTGGGAACACTTCTCAATTATATAATAAGATTTTTCTTCCCCTTTCTACAACTATCCCCCTGTATAACACTCCTATAAAGTATTTTCACAACTGCAGCTATTATCAGTGAGTAAGGTTGGATTGGAGAGTCATGCAAGTATCTATGGGCAAAGGTTAGAGTATGAAAAAAGGATATTTTTCTTCAGCTCAGTGCAGCTCTTACATAAACAGCTAATATTTCAAGTGGCTGTTTCTTGCAGTGTTCCACAGAATGGCTTCCTTCTGTACAGCAACTAATGAACATTTCAGGACCAGTTCTGAATCACTAGAATGACATGTAATTATCAGGTTGTGCGACAAGGGTGAAATGCCTAGAACAGGGGTAGGGAACCTGCGGCTCTCCAGATGTTCAGGAACTACAATTCCCATCAGCCCCAGCCAGCATGGCCAATTGGCCATGCTGACAGGGGCTGATGGGAATGCTGCTGAACCAGGCTATCTGAAGATTCCACCTATTGACCAACATTTATGTACACAGCCAGCTCATGAAGGCCCAGCTGTTCATCTGTTTCAGGCAAAACTGTATATTGTATATATGCACACAAGTGACTGGCCTCCTACAAAAAACATTTACAGTGAAGATCAAAGCAGAGCTCTGCTTTGCAATTCAGTTCAGGATCACACCTTCAGTAACTGGCCTGCCCATTCTTATCTATGTTAATCATTTGCTACCTAAGAGATAAAAGCTCTTCCACGGCTTTCGTCCAGATTGCCTGGAGATAATTCTTGCCTACCTCAGGCAACCAGCTAGTGGTGACTTGTAAGTCTGTACTAAAATCTATTATACATTCTCTAAAAATGGGTGTTTGTGAACGTTCAGATCGAAGGGGTTATATTTAAAGAAGATCGCTGAATGGTGTTCCCTTCCTAAACCTCAGTTCTTCGCTTTCGCTCAGGCAGACGCTGCCCACAGAAGTTACAAATTTGTGCAGAGGGGCAGAATAATGCATTTTCCTTCGTCTCAAATTCATCAGACCCATTCTTGCTGAAACAGTACAAGCTCAAAGCAGGCTGTCTGCTACTCACTCGCTAAAAGTGTGGCCAAGCATAAAGTAACTAACAGATCAATCCGAGGAGGGAGGGGCGAATGGGCCAGAATCAGCAGATTTGCCCTCCCTGGGGCATTCACCCTGGCAGTGTGGCAATCATGCCGACAGGTGGCCACTGCATCCCCCTGGGACGCCCAGCCCCTCCGGACATCAGCGTTTCCACATCGCCCTGCTGCTACAATGAGGGTGTGGCAGTCCATTAAATCCATTAAGCCCTATGAAGGGTTTTCCAGTGACAGGGAGATTTTGCATTTTTCACCATTGCCATGACTGTCTGGGGCTCTGGATTGGGCTGCCCAGCTAAAAATCTGAGAGCTGAAACCAGTACAGATCAGCTGAGCTTTGTGTTACACCCAAGCGCCTTCCTTCTGCCCACCTGAGGAGATTTTCCCTTCAAAAGTTCTAAGGCTCGGAGCAAACAACAGAGATTTACATCAAACCACGAACCATTTCAGACCATAACTCTATACGGTGGAAATGGGGTAGAGAAAATGGTAGGTTGTACTGGAAGATGAAGGATTGGGTTTTAGGAAATATAGAGAGTCTTGAAAACATCAGGCGCAATCTTAAAGGAATTCTGGATTATTAACAACTCCTCAATAGATGACAGAGGAATACTATGGGACGCACATACAGCGGCGATACATGGAAGTATGATAAGAGAGGAAGCTAGGTTAGTCTGCTGATAGTTGTCTTGCTGGTGTATTACGGAAGGTTTACGAATCGTTATAGATAGTGAATAGTAGTGGATGTAGTAAATAGGATTTTTTTGTAAATATTTGTGCGATTAATAACAATATGTAAAGTTTTAATATTATAATATAATAATCCGTATTTAGTAAGGATTGTTAAATTGTCATATATTTATGTTGTGTAACAGCTTGATTATTGATGTATATGTCAGTGATCTTTGCTTGGAAATAAATTTATTTGGGGGGGGGAAAAAGTTCTAAGCCTTTGGCTGGGCAGCCCCTTTTGTCTGTTATGATATTGGTGCATTAATGTGAACTTGATAATTTTACTTTATTTTTCTTCACTTTGTACTTTCCCACCTTACACTTCTAATAAAAAGTAAAATGTTCTTCAGCTGACCAGCGAGGGCACCTCTCAGGTGGGCAGAGGTCTGCTGTCAGGGAACACAAAATAAACCTTCTGTCAGAAAATAATAACTGAGGTCCCTTCTGCACACGCAAAATAATGCGTTTTCAAACCACTTTCACAACTGTTTGCAAGTGAATTTTGCTATTCCACACAGCTTCAAAGAGCACTGAAAGCAGTTTGAAAGTGCATTATTTTGCATATGTGGAATGAGCCTTAGTCACCAGAGGCTTTATAACATTAAAAGATTAAAAATGAGGTTTTTATTAACAGGAACAATGAAAAAAATGGTTCTAGGCTAAATAATAAAGATTATAAAACAAGATGCTGTTAAGTTGAGATGTTATTATTTACAAGTTGCTTCTGTATCTTTCTTCATCGTAGTTACAAGCTGGCTCACGTCCCTAGTTTAGTACCTTCAAGAGTTTAAGTCTAAAGTAACCCTCAAGGATTTCGGTTCATTTCAGCGACTGACATTATTCTTTTTAAGTAGGAGAGATCCCTATATAAATCAACCATTACACAGTTTTCATCTTGCATATGTTCAACTGTCCCATCAGACCGCTTTCAGGGCCTGATCGACTTTTCTGCTTCTTAAAGAATTATAAACGTTATCAACGTTTTTAAGAATATCACAGTTGTTTGGACGCCATGCCACTTAGATGGGACTGGCACAGAATGAACAGTGAATAAACTAGCCTTCACCTCCGCTTAATTGTCCTGGCTTTCCAGTTTAGCCTTGAGCAGATAAATAATGCATTGCTGAAAAGTTTGCTAATGAACAATAGTTCAGTTGTTCATTAGGAAAACAGATTTCAGTACTCAAGGATTCTTGTTATAATAACTTGGCAGTAATGAATCTATCTTTTGTTTGTTCAGAGATATAGTTGGAGACACAGAAAACTGATGTTGACAGGGGTGTTCTTTTAAGTTGCTTTCTGGGTTTATATGAGGATAGCTCATTAAGTGTTCTCTGTTGCTATCTTCCTTGGGTTTCCGTTAAGAACTTGTAGCCAAAAATGTAGGAGTTTGCATTTTAAAAATTACAAGACACTTATCGGCTATGTTAACTTGGGAATACAATAATCTGAATTCAGAGCTACAATCAAGGTTGCTTCTACATGAGGTTTGGGAGCATCTACATGATTTCATCCCCTAGTTGTTCACTTTTGTGGTTTCTTTGCTTTGCTTTTTCCTGAACTTAGTATAATAAGTCAAAGAGTGTTTTCATGCCATGTGGATGGACAGGCACGCATTTTGATGATCTGTCCATGTCAGAACCGTAGCCACCTGCTGCTGCTGTCTCCCCAAACACCACTGAATTCCTAGGTTGTATTTATTGGAAAAAATCTTCAGCCCTCTTTCTTACAGAGATGCAGTTTTTTTCCTTTGTATCTCTGCAACAAAATAGACTGGAGACTTCATTAAAATGAAAACTGGGAATTCAGCAGTAGCTAAATTGTGTGTCTTTCCCAGTCCCTTACACTGACAGGCCAATAAATAAACATTTGTATGTTCCCAAAAAGCCTCAAAGACTTCCACAGGGACTGGAAGACAGAGATGTTCTGTAAGGCCTATGGCTGAGGACTGCAATGGTGACCAACTACCGTGTTTCTCTGAAAATAAGCCCTACCCTGAAAATAAGCCCTATCATGATTTTTCAGGATTTTTGGAGGATGCTTAAAATATAAGCCCTCCTCCAAAAATAAGCCCTACAGTACGCTACAGATCACAATTCGCGGACAATGCCCTGTGCTCCCTGCCAATGAGGATGCAGCTTGTGTCTCATATGACGGGGGAAGCAACGGGTTGCCGAGAGCCCGCCTTAATGAATTTTGAAGGTACCGTATTTCCCCAAATATAAGCCCTACCCCGAAAATAAGCCCCAATGCATCTTTTGGTGCAAAAATTAATATAAGACCCTGTCTTATTTTGGGGGGAACATGGTAGCAAGTCACATTTTTGTTTTAATCTATAAAACACTCAATATTTACTTAGTAACCTATTTCTTTCTTTCATTATACTTAAAGGTCCTTGAGAATGTGCAGTTTGGTTTTGAAAACTGTACATCTGGTTGTTACATTCTTAACATGTTCTAATGAAGATTATTCCTGACAGCTATCTTGTGTAATTTGCAAAAATGTAGTTCAGCTCTTGGTCAGCTATGTTGGAAAGCTGACAAGCTTTGAACAAAAGGAACTGCCGTATACTCCTCCATGGTCCATGTAGTTTGGATTGCCTACTCAGACAGTCGCTGGCCAGGTTTTCTGCCAGAAAAGGGTCTTTCCAGACATCCATTGTCTGAGATCCTTTAACTGGAGGTACCAGTTCACCTGGGGCTTCAAAGGTCTGCTACCTTTCTTAATTGTGTTTGCTTGGGTCTTCGTCTGAGGTGTGTCTTGCAGAATTGAAAGGCATCTTTTTGGCCAGCGTATGCTTTGACCTTTCTCAAGCAAGAAATCGTATAATTTTTCTAGGCTGTGGATACTCTTTGTGGGATGGTATAGAAAATGTTTCTTCTAAATTCAAAATGGTAGAGAGGGAACGTTTGGCAGGGAGACACCAGGAAGGACCCATGTGTGCAACGATGATATTTACAGCATTTCCCCTCCTCCCACAAACAAGCCAGAGGAGGAGAGGAAAGCGAGTTAGGTATTGGTCTGGCATGAAACTGGCATGAAGCCCTTGAATGAGATGTTGCGTTTCCATGTATGTTGGGGGCCCATCTGTTACACGCTTTCTTCCTCGCCATTCAAAGTGAATCCACACTTTGGCGTTTACTTAATAGCTTCCAAAGGGTAGTTGTGTAAAGTTTTTTTTATACATATAGAAGGTTAAATCGAAGGTCTTTCTTTCCAAATACTGAAGGTTTCTTGGCTCGACTTCATCCTACGGGAAATGGTTGTAGCAACGCCGTGCTTTCTTGTTTGAAAGGATGTCTGGGTGATCATTGTGTGTGTGCTTACGCTTTGTTTAAAAAAAGGGGAAGCAATTTGTTGAGATTCTGTGGTGCCCGTTGTCACTGATGGATTGCCATGGCAGTGGGAACCGAGTGAGAAAGTATGAAAAAGCAGGAAGCATTTGATGAAGTGGCTGGCAAGAAAAAGAGGGCTATTTTTAACTGATTGTTTTCTTCCCGCCCAATACTTATTGGATGTTTTCTGCATCAAGCTCTTTGTTACCCTTTTTTTTAAAAAATCTTTCTGTCTAGCAAGGGCAGGATAAAGGTAAAGAGATGAACAAACCCAGTCCTTAGTGTTCTGCATGGGGTGAGGAGCAGTTCTCCAAATCTTCATGAAACAATGTATTGTCAAAGGCTTTCGTGGCCAGATTCAACTGGTTGTAGTGGGCTTTCCGGGCTGTGTGGCCGTGGTCTGGTAGATCTTGTTCCTAACATTTCGCCTGCATCTGTGGCTGGCATAAGAACATAAGAAAGAGCCTGCTGGATCAGACCAGAGTCCATCCAGTCCAGCACTCTGCTACTCGCAGTGCCCCACCAGGTACCTTTGGGAGCTCACATGCGGAATGTGAAAGCAAATGGCCTTCTGCGGCTGCTGCTCCCAAGCACCTGGTCTGCTAAGGCAGTTGCAATCTCAGATCAAGGAGGATCAAGATTGGTAGCCATCTACATCTTCAGAGGTGTATCACAGAGGGAAGTCTGCAGTGTGTAACAGACTTCCCTCTGTGATACACCTTTGAAGATGCCAGCCACAGATGCAGGCGAAACGTTAGGAACAAGATCTACCAGACACTCGGCCACACGGCCACCCAACAACTTCATGAAACATTTTTTTGCTAAAATGCCAAAGTGCTGTATATTGCATAATGTTGTGGGAGCCCCAAATCCCACAGAAGTCCAGAATATAGGTGCCAGAGAACGTCAGTTTTAATTTATAGAAAGACGAATGTGTCCATCTCCAAATTCTTGTCATCTTCTGCTAGCAGCTGTATGGTCATGTCACTTCAATGTGTGAGAACCAATTGCTGATGAAATCTTAGAAGGCAGAAGAGTATCTGAACGTTTTAAGTGGGAAAGGAGAAGGAGAGAACTGGGGCTGCGGAGTATGTTTACCCATTTCTTCTAAGGATTTGGAGAGATGTACATTTTACTTAACCAGTAAAATAGGCGTACAAAGGTCACTTGCACTAAAACAGTGGTGGCGAACCTATGGCACGGGTGCCAGAGGTGGCATTCAGAGCCCTTTCTGTGGGCACACGTGCACAGAGTTCATCATGTGCCCCCCCCACACACACACACACACATCTAGGCTAGCCTGGGCACAATCCTTTACCTGGGAGTAAGCTTGGTTGCTAGCAATGGGGCTTGCTTCTGAGTAAACCTAGGGTCGTGATTCACCCATTCGAAGCGTTGCATGGCTGCTTCACTAAGCTTACTCCTGAGTAACATGCGCCTCAGAGCCAACTGTTTTTTCTAAACTAAAACCTCAATACTCAGGTTAAATTGCCGTATTGGCACTTTGCGATATATAAGTGGGTTTTGGGTTGCAGTTTGGGCACTCGGTCTCAGAAAGGTTCACTGCACTAAAAGAAGGAAGCAGAGCCCTCTGCAGACATTCTCAGTGATAGATCAAAACTGGAACATCACCAGCAGCACACCTGCCTGCTGTATAGGCCTAGGAATGCCAGCTTTGGGTTGGGATACACCTGGAAGTTTTGGAGGTGAAACCTGCAGAGCATCATGGTGGTTGCTAGAGTTGCCCAATTGCTAAGAAACACATCTCTTTACTGAAGCTACTTGGAACAGAAGGGAATCTTTGAATGATAGTGGTCCTGTATAAGCAATAGGCATATATTTATTGCTGACGAAATGGAATTATTGACCATCTGTGGAACAGGATTTTATCCAGATTCCCATCCTGACTTGGAATATATACTTTGATTGTGTAGTTGGACTTTCCAGACTGAGGTGGATTTGGAGATGTTTATGGATTATGACTCGCTTTTAGACCACTGGCTGGTTGTCCAGTACATGATCTGGACTGTTGCAGCATTTCTAGACTCGTTCATGCAGTATTATGAATATGCACTTTGGATGTTTAGAGGTTGCATTTTATTAAATGCATGCGTATAAGCGTGCAAACATTATGTGCTATCTTGCTAGCCACATAAGTGATTTTATGTTTTTCCCTTCAGCCTCACTATACTTTCTTTTGGGGTTTTTTTCAACACCTGTGATTGCCTTGGTGTCCTCCATCATTCAGAAAAGCACACCCACAAACCAAAGCAGGGCATTGTCTCAAGCCACAGAGTTTCCAGTATGTTCCTTTTTCCTCTTCGAAATCAAACTGACAGCCGTATCAGAGACAAGCATTATTCATTTTGTCACCAGCCAACTCTCTGACTGTACTCTGTCCCCCTAAGGAGCAATCGTCACACAGCAGCACTAATAGTGCTAGCAGCTGGAGCCAACTGAAGAAGGAAAAGAATCTATTCTTCACTCAGCTGAGCCAGCAGCAGTGAGTTCCACAGCTCAGCAGAAATAGTGATAATCAATGATGTGCTATGGGAGTTCCAAAAAAGAGTTCAAACAGAAGTAGTGTAAGAACTCCATCAATTTAAAAGTGTGGTAAGGCAAGGATATTAGCTGGGGGGGTGGGTCACATGAAACTGCGTAGGAGGTTAAGAGCTCGTGTATCTAATCTGGAGGAACCGGGTTTGATTCCCAGCTCTGCTGCCTGAACTGTGGAGGCTTATCTGGGGAATTCAGATTAGCCTGTACACTCCCACACATGCCAGCTGGGTGACCTTGGGTTAGTCACAGCTTCTTGGAGCTCTCTCAGCCCCACCTACCTCACAGGGTGTTTGTTGTGAGGGGGGAAGGGCAAGGAGATTGTAAGCCCCTTTGAGTCTCCTGCAGGAGAGAAAGGGGGGATATAAATCCAAACTCTTCTTCTTCTTC
Source organism: Sphaerodactylus townsendi (assembly GCF_021028975.2). Classification (NCBI taxonomy): domain Eukaryota; kingdom Metazoa; phylum Chordata; class Lepidosauria; order Squamata; family Sphaerodactylidae; genus Sphaerodactylus; species Sphaerodactylus townsendi. Next base: position 74,560,042 of record NC_059434.1, read on the forward strand.
CTTCTTCTTCTTCCTCCTCCTCCTCCTCCTCCTCCTTCTTCTTCTTCTTCTTCTTCTTCTTCTTCCCTGCTGAAGTAGATCTTTGGTCTATCAAGGCCAACGTTGCCTGCGCTGACTGGCAGCTGCTGTCAAGGCCTCAGGCAGAGGAAATGTCAAAGCATCCCCTACAACCTGATCCTTTTAACTGGAAAGGCTGGGGATTCAACTGGAGAACAACGGGCGGTCTTATCTTATCTTATCAGTGACACGTGCCTATTTTTGTCTTGGTGCACACTGAAAGTTGCATCCATCAGCCGGCCAAGGAGCCCAAGCAGCATACACGGTTCTCCCTTCCCTGTTTTAGCCTCACGACAATCCTGTAAGGTTGGTTTGGCAGAAGGAGAAGGGGTTATTGGCCAAAGGTCAGTGCCACAGCCCAGCAGGTATCTGATCAGACCGTGAGGTGTTTTTCGTGGCGCACAGATACTTGTCGCATGAATGCTGACCCTTTTCACCCCTGCCATCCAAGGCATCTTTACCCCCATGGAGTTTTCTTGGGAAGGGGGGGATTTCAACCCTCAAGCACATGAGCAGAGCACGTGGAAGACTGACTTTGGAAGGAGGAGGGTGACTAGGCAGTGCCAGGCAGAGAAAAAAATGGAGCTTTTGTAAGGAGCAGCTTTCTGGACCTGCCTGTGCTAAAAAGGAGCAGCAGTGGCATAGGAGGTTAAGAGCTCATGTATCTAATCTGGAGGAACCGGGTTTGATTCCCAGCTCTGCCGCCTGAGCTGTGGAGGCTTATCTGGGGAATTCAGATTAGCCTGTACACTCCCACACACGCCAGCTGGGTGACCTTGGGCTAGTCACAGCTTCTCGGAGCTCTCTCAGCCCCACCTACCTCACAGGGTGTTTGTTGTGAGGGGGGAAGGGCAAGGAGATTGTAAGCCCCTTTGAGTCTCCTGCAGGAGAGAAAGGGGGATATAAATCCAAACTCCTCCTCCTCCTCCTCCTCCTCCTTCTTCTTTTTCTTTTTCTTCTTCTTCTTCTTCTTCTTCTTCAGTTGCTGAGCAATTTCACCCCGCTGTCTTGCTGTCCCTGTCAGTCAGCTCTCAGAGAGTCAGGAAGCGTGACATCTTTGCTCTCTGCGCATGCATGTTAGCTATAGGGTCCATTCAAAAAGGGACAAGAAAAAGTTGGCACTTATGGGGGCTCACGATGACCGAGCAGGTAGGAATCTGCAACCCCTTTCGGGATCCCGGCTGATGGGTTTGAAGACAGCTGCTGTTGAATACAGTCCTCTGTGACTGTGCATCTCATACCGAACAGGGAAAGGACACTTGGAGAAACTTTTATCCACATCTGTGATAATCTCAGAGGAATTAATGGATAAACTTCCAAATAACCCTCAAGCCCTTTCATGCATGCAGAATAATGCATTTTCAATCCACTTCCAATGCACTCTGCAGCTGGATTTGACTGTGCGGAATAGCAAAACCCACTTGCAAACAGTGGTGAAAGTGCATTATTCTTCAGGTGTGGAAGGGACCGCAGTCTTTCTGGAAAGCAGTTTGAAAACCACTAACCTACACTTTTGTTCCTGCATCTGCTGGTGCTTTTAGCTTCAGCTAGCGGTATGCTGGCAGTCATGGCAGAAGCATGCCTTGAGTGGCCTCCTGTTTGGATTTAGCAGACGAGCGCCCAGAAAATGGGCTTGCTTCAAACAGGTCAGCGCGCACTTCAGCGATGTGGAGGATTTTTTTATGTTGGCTTTGATGAAATTTATATAACTATCTTTTCTAACGCCGGTGTTAGGACTTTCAGCTGCAGCTCTTTTGTGTGCTTAAGGCTGGCTGAAAATTACAAAGCAAATCATTTCAGTACTTCTTTTCCAACCTGACCTTGTTTATTCTCAGCCACCACGAAAAAAAGCAACATGCCCATAATTGCCGTTGAAGTTGCTTTTAACAAAGGGCGCTTGGAACTCCTTGTGTGTGAGAGAAATTGCCTTTCATTTGCCATCAGGTGACCTACCCAAGTCTTCTGAATGCAAATAGCGAGAGGTAAAGCGGTAGAGGAACGCGTTCAGCTTTGTAGGGAACTGTTAGGTCTCGGATCTAAAAACAATAAACGGGCTCTGTATCGTTGATCAGCAGTGTTTATTGGTAGGCATCGAAACACCCAGCTTCGTAAAGCCGGTTCTGGTGAACCTGTCTTTTGCAATCCGCTTTATTCCGATGTTACCCCCTCTCCCATTTTCCCAAAGAATATGAGAAACAGTTTGGAGCAAAGGCGCCCCAAGGGCGGTGATAGATAGAGATAGAGAGTCACCTGTCCCCACAGGATAACGGAAACAATCCCGGTTCCCATGAGACCAAAGTGTCAGGGGAAAGCCTAGTTATCTACTCAGTGTGTGAAGCCATGAAGCAGAGATCAAGGAAAGAATGTCCCAGAACAGTAGTGATAATGTATAGCAGGCTAGTTACATATATCTTGTAGCAATTACATTGAGCTAGGAATACATCTCAATCACCTAGATACAACCCCCACCCCCCCACCACCCCACCACCCCACACCACCCCGGACAGGAACCAGGAGATCTCAGCTGCAAAAACCTGTCCTCGTTTCAGGCTTTCTAGAGGTGGTCTTTCTGAGAAACTAAAAGTCTGGCCTCAGTGCTCCCCCTCCCCCTTTCCCTCCTTTCATCATTTTTCTCCTTTTCCTGTTTCCCTTCCCCTCTCCTCCCTCCCCTTTCTCTTCCTTTCCTGGTTTGTCTTAAAATAAACTCCTTTCCCCCCATTTCTTTTCCCTGGTTGCCGACCCTCTGCTGGAAATCTCCTAAATCAAAGGATCTGGAGGCAGTGGCAGAGATCTGGGCCTTATTGCCTGATGACTTAAAACTAAGTCAATTCACTTGTAGATAGAGAAGCATTTATTGGAATGTGTATTGTTTCAACTTGAGGTTGTTTTAACTGAGGTTATAACCTGAGATCGCTGTGAGCTTTACAGGGAAGAGCATAGGGAAGAAATCTAATAAATAAATAAACACCGCACAGGCAGACCTAACAATTCAGCAGGGAGGTTTTTTAATTGCCCTGTCTTCCATCCTTCATCTTATCTGGTCTACAAAGATCTGCCTTACCTGGGGGGGAAAAATGCCCTTCGTTCTTCTTAGAACGGTTATGCTCGGAGAAGCTCCACCATGTCGAGCAGTGGTTCTCAACTTGGGGGTCAAACGACCCTTTCACAGGGATCGCCTAAGACTCTCTGCATCAGTGTTCTCCATCTGTAAAATGGGTAAATGTTAGGGTTGGGGGTCACCACAACATGAGGAACTGTATTAAAGGGTCACAGCATTAGGAAGGTTGAGAGCCACTGATGTAGAGGCATGGTTCTGGTACAGTCCACAGGTCAAATCCTACCCTAATCCCCAGTGCAAAGGCATCTTAGATGTGTTCAAGAGCATCTGGCTTATGCTAGATCAGTGGTGGCAAACCTATGGCACGGGTGCCAGAGGTGGCACTCAAAGCCCTCTCTGTGGGCACGTGCAAATAGAGTTGGCCCCCTCCCCCACACATCTAGGCTGGCCTGGGCCACTGGGCTCAAATATTAGCATTAAACCTAAGTCCTAGTTTTGGGGAAGCAGTGTAGGTAACCCTGTTAAGCACTGTTAAACCCCACTGATTTTCATGCAAAGAAGTAAAGTGCAATCCTTTACCTAGGAGTAAGCTTGGTTGCTGGCAATGGGGCTTGCTTCTGAGTAAACCGTCCTAGGGTCATGATTCACCAGTTGGAAGAGTTGCACAGTTGCTTCAAAGCAAAGCCACCGACTACCACCAAGCTTACTCCTGAGTAACGCATGCCTCAGAGCCAACTGTTTTCTCTAAACTAAAACCTCAGTATTCAGGTTACATTGCCGTGTTGGCACTTTGTGATAAATAAGTGGGTTTTGAGTTGCAATTTGGGCACTCGGTCTCAAAAAGGTTCGCCATCACTGTGCTAGATATTGTGATTGCTGTCAGGGGACTGTGTTGTTAATGATGTCTGTTTTCTTCTTTTTCAGATGAGTTGCAAGAAAGACTTGCCTGCGGCGGTGCCTCTGTCTGTGTAAGCGTTTTTCGCCAGGAAACTGGACCCACACTTCTGAAGCTGTCTGCAAGCCGTCACTTGGCGCACTCCCATGGGGACTGTACCGGAGTCTCTGAGATCCGCCAGGCTTTCGTTGGTCGCGGCTCCAGAGGAGAAAAATGGCCCAAGAGAGCCGCAGTCTCCCAGAAGCCAGCGCAGGCAAGCAAGCATGGAGACGAACAGCAATGGCTTCCCTCTCCCTGCCAAGGCGCAAACTGCCGGAGAGCGTTTGCTTGACGTGAGCTGTGCCCCAGCGGAAGATAAGCACGTGAGCAAGGAGCATTGTGGGTATGACACTAATCAAGCTAGCCCGTTTTCCCAGGGGCCTTTGAGCCGATCCAGCGAAGTCCAACGGGTCATTCCGGAGCCAGCAAGTAACTCTGAGCAGAAAGGCTCCGGAGACCTGGCTGCAGCAGAAGGCTGTGTGCCACTGCAGAAAGCGGTCAAGAAGCTTTCCACTCAGGAGGCCGATGAGATTATGCAGAGTGACAGCAGAGGTCAAGTCTGCAGGGCCTCTGATAAGGTGAATTCTACAACTGGAGATGGTGTTGAAGACGGTGAAGCCCGTGGTTGTGCTTCTTCGTGCCTCCCCTCTGCTGCCCAGCAGGTTTCTCCAGCAGCAAAGGAAGCTGTAGGTGCGAAGGCTGGTCCCGAGAGAACTCACCTTCCAATGCAGGAGTCTGACGCTGCCTCTGATCCTGGGGTCAATCCCAGCGTTTGCTTGGATGCTGAGCTGATGGCTAGAAAGGATTCCGAGATGCCGGGCAGAGAGGATCCAAGTCCCCATCCTAGGGCTGAGGTTAGGCCAAAAGCGGCACATGAACCCAGTTGCGAGAGTGCAGCGCAGCCGTCCTGCAAGCCAAAGGGCGAAGAGAAGGCGGCGGCAGAGGTTTCTAAATTCAAAGACACAGGCACAATGACAGTGCAACTGGACAGCTGGGGTGCAGGGGGGGAGGCGGTGCGCAGGGACCGTCAAGATGCCGAGGTCCAGGCTGTGGCCACCGTGGAGGACAAATCCGCCTCCACCAGCCCGAGCATCTCTGCTTCATCCTTAAGAGAGAGCCTGCACCCCGAGACCAAACCGAAACAAGAGCAATCGCACGTTATTTCTACAGGAGGTGGTGGGTCGGAACGATCTGGAATGGCTGACGGTTTTGCGCCTCTTCTCCAAACAGCACCCTCCGTAAGCATCATGCTCGACGTGCACGTTCAGGCACCAGCTCCAGTAGATGTGTTGGGAATCCAGACTGCCAGGCTTCAAAATGACCCAGTGGGAATGCACAGCACCGTCTGCTCGGCTCTGGCGGACAGCAGGAAGCATCCGTGCTCGCTGATCTCCAGTAGCACTCCAGAAACGCCAGTCGACAGGGTAGAAGCACAAAAGGCAGGTGCGTCTAGAAATCGCAGTGATTCTCAGCAACTGTCCGATGCTTCGGTCTTGTCAAAGACCAGACCTGTTTACCAGATTACTGTCAACAGCAGCAATCAGCCCCCAGCTCCTCCGCAGCCTGTGAATGTCGAAACCAATCTACCTCCCTCTGCCGTTCTCTCTCATCTGGATAGCAAACATCCGGCTCCTGGGCCTCACGTTGCAGAAATCAACCAGGATTCTCCATCGTGCCACCAACTATCTGAACAGGCGGTATGCACCATTGTTAGCACTCATGGTAGCAAAAGAGGGTCGCAGTCGCAAAGCCAGACGGGTAGCGGTCTTGAAACTGGCCCAGATAGTTCCCACGTGGACGTCAAACCAAAGAGGGAGGAAAAGTTCATCCCTCTTCATCCAAGCGAGCAGGAGATGGGTAAAATGGGAGCTGCTGCTGGGCCCCAGACAGAATGTAGCCCTAGTGTAGGGAAGAGTGAGCAGCATAAGTTTCCAGAGCATAACAAAGAGGTGAAACTGTCTGGCAGTCAGAGATTGGCAACTGGTCTGGAGTCTGAATCACGTAGAAGTCCCAGTCCGGCTCGAGGACCCCAAGTTGCCAGAGGCAGCGAAATCAGAAAGGAAACCAAGCTTGGTAAAATGGCATCACCTGCTCTACACAAACTGCATTTTACTGGCAATAAGAAGGAGCCCCGGCCAACCGCTGAAGCCAAAGTGCAGGTGAAACAGTCCAAGCGTGTCAGGGATGTCGTATGGGATGAACAAGGCATGACCTGGGAAGTTTACGGGGCTTCGCTCGACCCAGAATCCTTGGGGATCGCTATCCAGAACCACTTGACGAGGCAGATCCGAGAACATGAGAAACTGTTGAAGTCCCAAAGCGCCCCGAACCGGAAATCCATTTCTTCGGATACGTCGTCCAATAAAAAACTGAAGAGAAGGCAACACAATGTTTTCCACTCCGTGCTGCAGAATTTCCGGCGCCCTAATTGCTGTGTCCGCCCCACTGCTTCTTCTGTGTTGGACTGAAAGATTGGGGAACGTGGGTGGGGAGGTAACAGTCATCCATTTGTATCCGTTTTTGTACGTGTGTACACAGAGATCCGTGGCAAATGAGCCCCCCAAGTTCAGCTTTGTTTTGTGAGACTCTGATACCGGTGGGGGTGGTAGCAATTTCTCATTATATCCCCTGCAGCCCTTGCCTCTTTTCTGCCCTTATTCTGCAATCGGCACACACAGTTTTTGTGTTAACGTACAAGTCCTTGGCCGCAGTCTGTTGCCAAACGAAGAGACAAGCACGTTAACGAAGCACAAGTGAAAACTGCCCATTTACTGCCGCGACCCGGGTTGCTTTGGAGATGGAAGCAGAAAGAGGCAAGGTGGTGGTTGATGTCCTAATAAATCCTATACAGTGAGCAGCAGTGGCGTAGTGGTTAAGAGCAGGTGTACTCTAATCGGGAGGAACCGGGTTTGATTCCCCGCTCTGCCGCTTGAGCTGTGGAGGCTTATCTGGGGAATTCAGATTAGCCTGTGCACTCCCACACACGCCAGCTGGGTGACCTTGGGCTAGTCACAGTTCTTCTGAGCTCTGTCAGCCCTACCTACCTCACAGGGTGTGAGGGGGGAAGGGAGAGGAGTTTGTAAGCCCCTTTGAGTCTCCTTACAGGAGAGAAAGGGGGGATATAAATCCAACTCTTCTTCTTTTATAAGAATGTTTGATTGTATAGATAATTCAGCAGCGATATGGTTAATGTGGCAGGTGTTTCCCAAAATGGGGCAAGAAGGGAGGTTATACATTCAATACACCTAAGCTGAGTTGGCATCAGAAGAGTTAGAAGCTGGGTTTTTTGGTAAATTCCCAAACACATTGAGAAATTTTTGGAGATCCCTGAGAGCATAGAGATGGAAGGGAAGTTGGCGTGGTGTAGTCCGATCTTCTCAGATCTTGGAAGCTAAGCAGGATCTACGTTTATGTGACTGACAGTAATTCTGAGGGTTCTTTATTTGATATTTCTGCCGGAAGTAAAAAAAAAAACCCTCCATTTTGCTGTTAGACACAGGAAAGAATTAGAAAGATTGGAAATGCTGTGGGTAGTCTTTTAAATTAAATTGAATTTTTTAAATTAATAGAAACAAATTCTCAACACATAGCAGAGGGGTAGGGTTGAATCCAGTTAGCTTTTCTTCCGATAAAAAATGGAGGGAGAAGTCTTCTGTGAACACCAAAAAGGCAATATGTTGGGGATCACGGAACCTCAATTCACGGAACCCCCCTAGTGAGGCCCCTGCGGTATGTTGTCATCTTTAACAATGCCTCATATTGGTTCCATCTCTTGGCATTGCCACCCCTCCCGGCCTTAGAATTTTTGTATGCTGCTATTGATTTTAAGGGTTGTAATTATGTTTTAACTGTTGATAGATATTAATAGAAACAAATTATTATTATTATTATTATTATTATTATTATTATTATTATTATCAATAACAAGAATAATAACAAGAATAACAACAACAAGAATAATAACAATAATAATAATAATAATCCAAATGGACAAAGTGTTGAAACACAATACACCAGACATCACCGTGATCTGTCAAATTCAGAAGGCAGCCCTGCTGGGATCTGCACGAATACTACGCTGATACATTACAACTTCCTAGGCCTCTGGGTGAGGCTCAAATTGTAAAGAAGGCCAACAACCAGCTAAAAATCTGGCAGCTGTGAAATCTACAATAATAATAATAATAATAAAGCCATGGGGGATGTAAAGAGAAGGAGAACTGGCTGAGATTGAGTGAAAAAGTTAGCTGGATCTCACTCACCATGACCAGGTGCAAAGTGTGAATGAAACACCATGCCACCTTCCGTTCCATCTCTACGCTCTTAGGTATCTCCAAAGTGTAAGATAGCTTTGTGTGGCCACGAAACTTGTATTTTTTTTTTTAAAAGGCATTGGCCGAAATTGGTTCATATTATTGTGCTGTGCTTCGTGAAGGTGTCGGTTAGTTTTGACACAGAGCAAAGTTTTCTGATCTTGCGAGAGTAAAGTTTAAAGGCACATGGTTTTCTGATGCAGGGAAGCGCAGAGGACCAGTTTGGAGTTCGTTGCACTCATGCTAATCACGTCCTCACCATTTCTTTCTACATATAGGCGGTACCTGCTTGGAAGGGCTTAAGAGGCGGCTTTTATAATTTTATTAATGTAGATCAGGTAACTGGGCTGAGATAAATATGAGGGTGGTAAAAATGCAAATCGTAGATTCCAGTCTCATCTGACTTTTTTCTAATTTAAAGGCACAAATGTCACAGTCCTTGTTGGTCAGGTCCAGTCAGCATTCTCACTAGGTGGACCAAAGACATTCTGGAATAATTCTTATTCAGAGTCAAGTAGGACTTATTTTAGTTGTTCCAATAGAATCATATCAGGAGAGAATGGATTTCAGAGGCACAAAATTCGCATTTTTTAGAGACATCATTCTTTCAAACGGATTCTGGAGAATTCTTAGGGCCAAGCTATCTTACAAAAAAGAAAAAAGGAAAGGACTTCTGAAAAGGGCATATCTTTCTCTATCTTAAATAAGAAAGTACGTATTCCATTTATATACTCCCTTTTCTTCTTATGTCGACCCTGTTACAAAGGGAGGAGAAGGGAAATTCAACATGGGGTTGCTATGTTCAACAGCAGCTCTCACTTGTAAATGTGTTGAGCCCTCACAGTGCAAGTCTTGCCTTCACTATAGAATTAAAGATGTTTTCGCCCTATTGCTTCCATGCTGTAGAACTGATCATCCCATTGTTCACCAGTTCCAATTTGCCCAGCCTCCGAGTGCCTTTTATCGCCTGCTGACTTGGTGAATTTGTCAACAAGGCACAGGTTTTAACTGGCCTGACTTGAACAGCTGGTATTGCCTGCGCGGACAAAAAGGAGTATAACTTGAAAAACTTGTCAGGAAAATGTAAAATCTTGATGAAATGCAGATAATAAACGCAGGAGACTTACAGTGTGGTTCTAAGCAGAATTGTACATATGGACTTAGGAGGGTATAACTTTGGTTTAGGACTGTATTGTATGGTTTTAAAAGTTTCCTAAGGAGGATATCAACCCACTGTTTAAGCCAAACTGTTTAAAATTAAATTGGTTTAATAATCCCAGAGAAACTGGTGAGACTCAGCTATGGGGAAATTTGGTATATAAATAAATTGGGCTGAACAGATTTTAGTACACCGGATGTCACTGACGGTTTATCCTGAAACTCAGGCTGATTCCGCATGGGTCAAAAACAGCGGTGTGAAAATGGTGTGAAAACAGTATAAACCCTTTCACACCTTTTTAAGCCCCTTTACACCGTTTTCACACTGCTGTTTTTGGCCCATGCGGAATCAGCCTCAGTATTTAGTATTCAGACTACTGGCCTGCCCAGGGCTTGCTTGGATATCATCAATGACAACGAAACCTTTGAGTGGGAAGCCATTTTAGTCTGTAGCGTCAGAAAAAAAAATCAAGTCCACTAGCTCCTTAAAGACCACTTTTTTCCAGAGTGTAAGATTTTATGAGTCAATAAAACGAGCTTTGATTCATGAAAGCTTATATCCTGGGAAATTGTTGTTGGCCTTCAAGGGCTTCGTAGAGTCATATGGAGACTTTAAAACACAAGCCAAAGTTAAGCAGGCTGTAAATGTCACCAGGAGATAAAGCATGTATGTAACTATAGTGAAGGGGTGAATTGAAACCTAGCCCACACACACACACATTCATACAACCAAGCCACCTCTAAAGTTTTGACATGGTTCATGGATTTTTTCCCATTGGTTAATTCTTCCTTTCCAAGCAGATTCCTTTATTTGTTTCATTCATCCTCCACTTTTCTTCCCATTGGGAACACTAAGTAGATCACATTGCTCTCCTTCCTGTGCTTTATCCTGGCCAACTTTGTGAGGTAGGTTAGGCAGAGAATGTAACTGGGCCAAGGTCACTCATCAAGCTTCCATGGCAGAGCAGAGATTCAAACCTGGGCTTCCCGGATCTTAGTATGACACTCTAATCACTGCACCACCTGGACTCCCCTTTGTGGTGGGCAGGAACTGGTGGTATATGGGAGGCTCATTCATGACTGGACATCCCAATGTAGGCACAACACCCCTCCCCACCGAAATTTTAAAAAACTGACAGAAATACAGTGCGAGACAGACAGCAGAGTTCAGAAAATAACGCCAATGAAAAGTCTGGGGACTGTAGAGAGTCATGGGAAAGGTTTTTAAGAGATCACATTCGTATGACAAGTGAAAACGTTTTTTAAAAAGAATCGCTCGGGAACAGCGTGCAAATAAAATGTTTTCAGGCAGGGAATTAAACGTTTTGGGCTAAAATCCCATGTGGAACTCCACGGAGAAAACATTTTATTTCGTGCCTCAACGTGTTTTATTTCGTTTGTGTGGAAAGGGCCATGGACACTTAACGTTGTTGATTTTTCCAGTCAAATCTACAAATATATATGGGGTTCAGGTTTGAACAGCATAGATCATATATGCTGCTTTTCAGTGGTGGGATTCAGCAGGTTTGCACCACTTCGGCAGAACCGGTTGTTAAAATGGTGCTTGTAAACAACCAGTTGTTAAATTATTTGAATCCCACCACCGGAACTGGTTGTTAAATTATTTGAATCCCACCACTGCTGCTTTTCTAACGTTTGAAAACTCATTCTATTTCCACAGATGTTTGATGAAAGATGTCTTCCATCAAACATGGTAATTTTACCCTACAACACAGGTGTCAAACTCGTGGCCCTCCAGATGTTATGGACTACAGTTCCCATCATCCCCTGCCAGCATGCTGCTGGCAGGGGATTGTGGGAACTGTAGTCCATAACATCTGGAGGGCCATGAGTTTGACACCTGTGCCCTACAATATCAAAATGATGGAGAAGTTTCATTTCTGATTTTTTGCCAAAATCTATCCTCCTTGTTACTAATTGTCTGTATCATTTTACTGTTAACGTGATGAATACATTATAGTGTAAATTGGAAAGGCTGATGTAAAAAATGGGGACTTGAGTTCAGTCTTTGGCATATGTATTGCACTGGCCCAGTAGTAAACAGGCACATACTGAGAGTCTGTACCATCATAATTAGTTTTGCAGTAGTTTCCAATGTGTGTATTTTTCATGTGCAATGCAGAACATTTCCTGTCTTTTATTCTTAAAGCATCCGTCATCATTTCTGATCAGTTTTTAAGGGAAAACTCATTTTTTTTCCATTTCTTTTTTAGTACAGAATCACGCAAGGGCTAAATACTAAATTATGGATTTCTAATCCCAGATTGTTCACGGGTGTTAAATCTATTAGAGATTTAAATTCATTAAATATTTCTCATAATTTCTATGGTGTCATCTCTGTCCAGTCTTTATTTACTCCATACACTGTACTTTTATGCCAAAAGCTTTTTCTCCCCCATGCCCTGCCCCATTTTTTTCTTTTTAGTGGGAACAAAATCACAATACGGGGTGGGGCCATGGCTCAGTGGTAAGACAGCTGTTTGGCATGCACAAAATCCCAGGTTCAAGCCCCGGCATTTCCAGCTAAAAGGATCTGGCAGCAGATGACGTGAAAGGCCTCTGTCTTTGACTCTGGAAAGCGGCTGCCAGTCTGTGCAAGCAATACTGACTGATTTGTTATTAAGGCAGCTTCACAGTGCTAAAAGTTTACTCTGTATGATCAAAAATCACTATTTTGTTCATTAATATCCTGATCTTACCTGATGTAGGTGCCTGTCTGGCAACACCAATCTCCATTACACTATCCAATCTCCATTACATTGCTGTTATAATCTCAGTTGCACCATGCTGGTCAAAATGGAATTTGTGTGATGAACCTGGAAAGAGGTTTCTGCCAGACAAACGAAGGGTGTATTGCGTTAGTTGTCCCCAAAACTGACTGCCCACATCGTCCGGGCATGGAATTAAATTACAAGTAGTCAGGGCAGAGCACATCATAGTAAAAATGTGTTTTTGGATGCGCGAAGGCCATAAAGATGTTACAGCCCAACAGTAGTTCTCTAAATATGTAGAAGGACAAGGCAGAGCCACGCAACTAACCAACTGTGGGTCGAATCAGGCTCTGCGATTATAATCTATCGATTCACTGAATATCCATTTTCTCCAAACTGATCTTTATAGCCAGTGTGAGGAAGAGACTAGCAGAAATACATGATTTGTACCACCCATAATGTATTTCAGCCAACTGTAAATACATCTGGATCTTGGAGACGAAATCTGTTCTCTAACCTGGACTGGCCAATTTAGTTGTTAGCCTCTAGAATTTGCACCAATTTTGGCATGCCATCGTTAGATTTCAACTCCACCCATCTTTCTCATTGCAACTTACTTTTAATTCACTCCCAGCCTTCCTGTTGATACGTGATCAGCCATGTTTGATAATTTGTCATTTAGATGCCTAATAATAACAGGATGCTGTAATCTTGATTCCCTCCTCCTTTGTCCAAAACTGTGAGCCTTCTGTGTGGATTATTTGACTGGCCGTAACCGTCGACGGTATTGTTAGGTAAGAGTTGTTGGTGTTTGGCTTCTCTTACCGCTTTTATCTGTGTTGGCGCTGATGTGTTTCTCTTCTTGGTGTTCGCTGCAATTTTATCAGCTGTCCTCTGTTCAGGTGATCTGAAAGTTCTTCTGATGTTTATTCTCGTGCCTTCAGATAACATTGTTTCCATCCAAAATTGTTCTCGGTCGCAGATTGTCAAGTGATATTCATTAAGGGAATCTTCCATTTCTTTCCACCCTTTGCGTCACAAAGAACTTCTCCTCTTGGATACTTTCTTGTGCGACAGTCTCAAAAGCAGAGTCCATGAACAGTTCATGACGGGGCAGAAGAACGAAGGACATAAACAGCAATGGAAAAACATATTTTAATGGACTTGGAAGTTCACAAGCGAGGAAGCTGATATATCACATTTCTTTTTCATTTAACAGCAGACTTCTGTACTGGCCTTCCAATCACAGACGAAGCTAATCATGGAGATAAATACAGTTTTTAAAAAACCCACAATGGATGTTGCTGCTTCGTAAGGAAACCGAGATCCGTCTTAATGTTCTGCAGCTGCTCTGAGCTGTGGAATGAGACCCCCATCTCCACACAGCTGACTAAAGCCTCTAATTCTAGTGTTTCCAATACATACAGCTATATTTTTTAAAAAAGAACAATTTTAAAAGTGGAAATTTCCATATTGTTGAATGGCGAGAGCAGGCAGGAGAGGACAACTACGGCATTGCCCTTTTGAAAAGTCCAAAAAAAAATTGGACTGATAGTGAATACAATACATGGGGCCCCATGCCTGCGGAAATGCACGTGTAGCTAAGCAATAGAGTGCTCCTGGTTTCCCCACCTACCCCAAAAAAAATCCACAGCACCAGCACATTTCATGTTAGAAAAGTATTATCTTAACAAAAATTACAAACTTTGCTCTATTAGGGCAGAATGCAAGTCGCTTTAATTGCCTGAATCGATCGTTGACCTGGACGAAAGGCCTTTTTAATGATGATATTGCCGCAGCTTATCAAACGGAACGGCGATGCAAGAAAGCCGGCTGATCCTTCTGAAGGGAAAAAGAGATGGGATTCAGATAGTCTCCTTATGCTATTGTGGATGTTTAAAGGTGGTCCATGGGGCTCTCACGAAAGAGTCTTTGTTTACCATCCTATGGAATAGGGGTCTTCAAACTATGGCCCTCCAGATGTTCAAGGACTACAATTCCCATCAGCCCCTGCCATCATGGCCAAGTGGTAGGGCTCATGGGAATTGTAGTCTATGAACATCTGGAGGGCCATAGTTTGAAGTATGGAACAAGCAAATAAATTATAGCTAAGTGAGTTAAATGGCCAAATGAACACTCAATGAAAATCTTAAATGAAAGAAGTCCAGCGGAGTGAACTTTGGAGAATCTCTTGCTTCTCAAGGGGACCTAACTGGGTGCTTATCGTGTACTCACTCCAGGGCTCTTCAATTGATATAGCTGCAGTCTATCCCTCTGGGTCTCGGAGCTAGGTTAGGCCGAGATGCAGGCCTCTTCTGGCTCTTTGTGTTACCCTTCTGCTTAAAAGACCCTTCCCAATCTTCTCTGCAACCTATTTTTGCTGAGTGTAGGTCTGCTGTCTCCAGTTTCCTGCTTTCATTCACTCCATATAGAGGAAGAGCAATTCCTTCAATGCCTTTCATTTCTCTAGCTGCTCTTTTAAAAGTATTAGCTAAATAGTGTGTGAATTGTCCCTTAAGACCATAATTATGGCCACAATGTGGAGGTTGCTTTCCATCAATGTTTGCGGGCAGCACTTCACTCTGCCAAGCAGTACGTTTCTCCATTTGAATAGAAGCTAAGCAGGATCAGGTCTTGGAAACTAAGCAGGATCAGTCCTGGTTAGTACTTGGATGGTAGACCTCCAGGTTTGCTACACAGAGGTAGGTGATGGCAAACCACCTCTGCTTATCTCTTGCCTTGAAAATCCTATGGCCGTGGTGGCGAACCTTTGGCACTCCAGATGTTATGGACTACAATTCCCATCAGCCCCTGCCAGCATGGCCAATTGGTTCGCCACCACGGCCAAAGGTTCGCCACCAATTGGCCATGCTGGCAGGGGCTGATGGGAATTGTAGTCCATAACATCTGGAGTACCAAAGGTTCGCCGCCGCCACCATAGGTTCGCCACCAATTGGCCATGCTGGCAGGGGCTGATGGGAATTGTAGTCCATAACATCTGGAGTGCCAAAGGTTCGCCACCAATTGGCCATGCTGGCAGGGGCTGATGGGAATTGTAGTCCATAACATCTGGAGTGCCAAAGGTTCGCCACCAATTGGCCATGCTGGCAGGGGCTGATGGGAATTGTAGTCCATAACATCTGGAGTGCCAAAGGTTCGCCACCACGGCCAAAGGTTCGCCACCAATTGGCCATGCTGGCAGGGGCTGATGGGAATTGTAGTCCATAACATCTAGAGTGCCAAAGGTTCGCCACCAATTGGCCATGCTGGCAGGGGCTGATGGGCATTGTAGTCCATAACATCTGGAGTGCCAAAGGTTCGCCACCACTGTCCTATGGGGTTACCCTAAGTCAGCTGCATTGTGACAATGCAAAAAAAAGGATTCTGACAAGAAGTAGGGGGCAAGCTTGAGCTTGCAAAATACCTTTCTGAGGTAAAACCGAGTTTGGCTATAGCTTCTTATCAAGCAGAATTTAACTGAGTCTGTATAGTATACAAAAAGACCATGAAAGCATCTAGGAAAATGAAAGTTTGTATTAGAATTTGTCTTTGGAAGTTCACTGGATGATAAGAACTTCACTGTATTATTCACATTCCCTCATCCCCAAGTGGAGTATTAACACTATGACACAAAAAGAAAGGAAACGAGAAAAAGAAAGTCATGCAAATCCAATCCAGAACTGCACAGAGACCCAACCTAAATTCCTCTGACCAGTGATCATATTAAAATGGCCTTACATCTGTCTACAGACGATTAGAAGACTGGCAGGCTTTTAAATTCTTTACATTCTTGTGGCTGTATTCTTTTTACAGGTTGAAAAATCACTGACTGTGATATTCTGTACAAAATAGAACTAGAGTTAGCTTTCAAAGCTGTACGTAGCATTTATTTTGGATATTACCTTTTAGAAACGTGCACGTATGAACTGTCTTATAATGATATGCCGAAGTTATGTTATTGAGGCAGTCCAATGCCTTTAGGAAAGTCCATTTTTTCCTGTTTTACATCTCTTGATTTCCACAGTAATAAATATAATAAAGATAAACTTTTATGAGCTTGGATTTGTGATTGCAGTCTGGGTTTTAGGGGAACAGATCTGGCTTTCAAGAAAGCCTCTGAAAGCTATGTGTGACAGCAGAGTGACTTATCTTTAGAAGGCCGACAACCAGTACTAGTGGAACAGTGAGGCACAAGGTAACATTGTGCAGAGCCAGACAGATGAATTGCCAGCAGCTGGGTTCATGCTACCTGTCCTTGGGTTTTCCCATGCATGAAAAAAGGACTGAGATCTACCATGTGGGCATGTTCTAAAAGTTGCTGTGCCACATGTCAGATCTAAAATTCTTTCACACATCCTGCGGGGGGGGGGGGGTTCACTATTGACTCTCTTGTCATCTGTTGTTGACAACCGCAGGACTTGTTTTATTCATAAATAAGCCCAGATTCTGCCCTGCAAAGATTGGTTCCTTCCTGGAACTATTGTTTTGCATGTGGTTAGCTGAAACGCACAAGGCCCAGGGTGTGTTTCAACAAAGGAAATAGACCTTCTCAGCTCTTTAACCATCTGCAGTCAGCACAATGGCTTCCCATTTTTGCCCACAAACATTCCTCCTTTGCTTTTTCCTGACATTCTGCACCTGGCACCAAAAAATGTGGACAGACTTGAAGACCACATTTGACCAATGAAAAGAACATTTTTCCAGCAGGCTGTAAGGACACAATAGTTCCTTTTCAGGGCAGCATGCAGAATATCCACATAAACCCTCCTCTGGTCCATTATCCCACTTCCATACAAATGTCATCTGAAGTTACATTATTATTTTTATTTATTTATTTATTTATTTATTTATTTATTTATTAGATTTTTGTACCGCCCTATCCCCAAGGGGCTCCGGGCGGTGTACAACAATAAACATAATATAACATAAAATGGCTAAATCTTTAAAAACAGCGATAAAACAGTAAAAGCTAGATCTCATAAATACAATATAAAAATACTAGCATAAAAATAAAGGGCGTCCAGCAGCTCCATATTCAAAATCCTCTTCCCAAGAGGGAGGAATGGCAGGTCCCGTTGAATGACAAACGGCCCAGATGTAGAGGGCCATGAAAGGGGGGGAAGGGGGCACCATCAGCAGCCGGTTCCTCCAAAGGCCCGGCGGAACAGCTCCGTCTTACAGGCCCTGCGGAACTCACCGAGGTCCCGCAGGGCCCGGACAGTTGGAGGAAGAGCGTTCCACCAGGCCGGGGCCAGAGCCGTAAAGGCCCTGGCCCGTGTGGAGGCCAGCCATGTGGAGGCCAGCCATTACCAACCTCCATACTGTGGCTGCATACATCGGATCTCCAGTTGACAGGTGATCAGTTCACCTGGAGAAAATGGCTGCTTTGGAAGGTGGACTCTGGCATTACATTACACTACATTACAGTCCTTCTCCTCCCCAAACCGCACCCTCCTCAGACTCCACCCCCAAAATATTCAGGTATTTCCCAACCAGAAACTGGCAATTCTATCTTAAGTAATTTTTTCCCTTTAACCCAGTGGTTAGCAACCTGTGGGTCGGGACCTCTTTGGGGGTCGAACGACCTTTTCACAGAGGTCGCCTAAGACTCTCTGCATCAGTGTTCTCCATCTGTAAAGTGGATAAATGTTAGGGTCGGGGGTCACCACAACATGAGGAACTGTATTAAAGGGTCACGGCATTAGGAAGGTTGAGAATCACTGCTTTAACCCATCACTGTTGGTGTACAAAAAGATACTTCTTTCACAAATGGCCAGTGGTGCAAGAATGCATTCACGTAAGGATAAATGGAGGTTTACGTTATTTTCCTAACCAGCATTGATAGACTGGCAAAAGCAAGGTGTTCTTTGAGCTGTTCAGTCTATGGTTCAGCCTTTTATCACTAGTATGTAGACTTTCTGTTTCTCCCCATGTTTGAATTGAAAGCTGTAGATCGCTTCAGATGGCTTCTGTTGCAGGCACGTGCACAAACCCCTTTTGTTTCTTTGTTAGAAATCACTAGTGTAGTTCTTCCTCTAAGACTTATCTGTATTATCTGCCATTAAACATCAAGGTTTCTTTTGGTTCTAAATCATGTCCATTGAAACATCCTTATATGCCATATGTAACGGATCTTTTCTTCCAAAAAGGAAATGCCTCTAGCTAGCTTTTGACTGTTTCCACACTTGTGACTTTATTATTTTCATACAAGCATGTGTTTGTGGAAGAGGTATTGCTCTTTCTGAGTGATGGGGAAAAAATTGGATCCCCAGATCTTCTGTATGTCTGTAATTTCCAAAAAGTCTACCTTTGTTTAGCCTTTTCTCTCTCAAACAAACAAAATGGCTATAAATGACAACATCTTTTAATGTTCACCTGCTGTGTCAGTGTATCAGTTTTTCTGTGTAAACCTTTCCCTTCTTTAAGAGTAGTTTTAACCTCAATATCAAGAGGCTTTGAACTAAGCTCCCAGATTCCACTTAATTCCCATGAAATATAATTTCAAGGATAATTAATATTGGCCCATTATGAACAAGGGATCTGGTGTGAAATGGGAGCGAATGTCCATTGTGGCAAGATTTCTTGCTTAGATCAATTTCCTGGCACTCCCCTTTTATTTTCCATTCTCTCTGTAGCAAGCGAGACCACTTCTAGCACTACTTTCAATTTGCTTCGCCCCCAGAGCAGGGAGATTTGCCAGTGAGCACAGCCCAGACATCTTCCCTTCGCCCACAGCCAGCCTTCCCACTCCCTCGCACTGCCGTCCACGCCTTCCCTCTCACTCCTGTTCAATGTTGGCTCCTTTCTGCTTTTCTAAATGCTCATATCAATATATCAATAATAACAGAGACTTGACTTTTGGAAGGAACAGCACAAGCAAGATCTCTTTTGGGCTCCACCCCACCCCTGCTCTGCTTCCTCCTCCCCTCCCCCCCCACCCAGGAAGACTTTTAAAAACTTTATTTAAAACAAGCCTCTCTCTTCTCTTAAAGCAGCAGTAGCAGGAAGACAGACACACAGAGAGAGAGAGAGTAGGGGAAGGGAGGAGGACAGAATATCAGCTCTAGTCTTGAGACTACCCAGTGGGATGAGATCTGTGCCTTTAAGGCTAAGTTGACAGACAGAGTTAAGAGAACTGGGAGAAGCAGAGGCCTGGCAGAGTTTAGCAGACAAACTCTCTTGTAGACTGTGGGCGACTTCCTCATGTATAAATAGAAAAATGCAAGAAGACCCCACTACAAGGCCATTGTGCAGTGAAGAGTCCTGAGGTAAGTATTCCATGTATTATGGGCCAGTGAGATTGGAAAGCTCTATAGGAAAAAAGCAGAAAATGTACATAGATCTTTCAGTGGTTCAGCTATATGCATTACCTCTTCCTGTGTGAATTCTATGTGGCTAAATCAGGGACAGAATTTGTAAGTTAAATAAAATTGTTTTAAGTTAAAACCCTCCGGCATACAGAACACTACAACAAGGTGATAACAAAGAACATAAACTTGGAACAGACAATGTATATGAATTCAATTAAGCAACTGGTTCTTTCATGCAGCAACTTGTGGTGAGCCAAGCCTAACTTCTCCAGTTCACCAAATGCCAGATTCTTCTAATGCACTCCACTTGTGAAAAGGAAGAAAAAGAAGAGTTTGAATGTATACCCCCCCCAATTTCTCTCCTGTTAGAAGACTCAGTGGGGCTAAGAAACTCCTGTCCCTCCCTCTTCCCACAACAAACACCTTGTGAGGTAGGTGAGGCTGAGAGAGTTCAGAGAGAACTGTGACTAACCCATGATCACCCAGCAGGAATGTAGGAGTGGAGAAACAAATCTGGTTCACAGGTAAGACTCCACTGCTCATGTGAAGGAGTGGGGAATCAAACCCCGTTCTCCAGATTAGAGTCCATCTGCTCTTGACTACACTACACCACTACACCTTCCTTCAGCCGGCGGTCCTGGGCAGCCTGGCAGGGCCAGACCAAGGGGCACCCAGCAGGCCTGTGGCACAGGCTCCTGGCCTAGGTGGGGCCGCCTCTCTGTGGGAGGGGCATGGGGGCATTTTTACGGGTGCCCCGGGGTCAATTGATCCAATGTCCCTCTGGTAGATACACCCCTGGCTTTTTGCCCTGTGAAGGAAACATCCAGGCGCTGCCAAGCCATTTCAGCATCAAATTCAGGAGAAAAGAGGGTTTGCATTGGGGAAACAGTGCTGAATGAAGAAGGAATTAATCTGCCCCCTACACCCAAATGACAGAATCGGCCACCTTCCCCTGTGGCTGCCTTTGAGCCTTTTAAAAACGGGAGCTTCTTTCACATATCTTTCATTCTAGCGTTGACTTTGGCTCTTGGTCTTTGTTGTGCTTCTGAGCATGGCCGGGAGTGGGTCTGAATGCAAGAAACGCTCTAGTAGATCTGGTTCCATAATGA